>NW_026938185.1:0-114984 GCF_032062105.1 Saccostrea cuccullata
TAAACATGATAAATATGAGTGGAAGAATTCATTTGAAAAAAAGCATGGATCTAAATGTTGAACATATGGGACTTGAAAGAGTAATATGGCTTTAAAAATTTATCACAATATTTTCAGCTTCAATATTTTATTTTACAATATTAAATGTATGATTTGTAGTTCAGCATATTGCAAATTTTAGCTGTTTTTACACATATCATGTTACATGTATAATAAAACAATTATATACAATATCACTGTTATCAATAATTATTTGAAAAGTTTTTATTGTGTCCTGAATGGGTAATTTACCTTTGCAGGATGAAAATCTAAGTCATATTCAGTAAAGCTTTTGAAAATTACCTAAATTTATGTTTGGCTACTAATAAAATATAAAGCATGATTATATACATATATGTATCTTTATGGGAACATCAATCTGATTGAAATCAGATCTCTGTTACACACTGAATTTCTGATGACCACTGTACAATCTTCTATATGTACAGCAACCATTATAATTAGAATTTTAGAGTGTAACAAAGATTTGATTTTAATCAGATTGATTTGTGGGCACATAATACACAATCTGATATAGAATTTCTGAAGTAAAAATTTTTTTATGCCCCCGTAAACGAAGTTTCGGGGGTATATAGTTTTTGTCTTGTCCGTCTGTCTGTCTGTCTGTCTCTCTGTTTGTCTGTTTGTCCGCAAAAACTTTAACCTTGCCCATAACTTTTGATTTAGTGGAGCTATGACTGTCATATTCCATATGTGTATTCCTTGTGACAAGACCTTTTTTAGGGTACCACCAAATTTGACCTTTTGACCTTGACCTTGGAGTTTGACCCACTTTAACGTGAAAATTTTAAAATTTTATTTTGGCCATATCTTTTGAACAGTAGACATCAGAACATTTATACTTCATATATGTAATGTTTGTTAAAAGATCTTCCACAGGATACCAACAACCTTGACCCTTTGACCTTGACCTTGTTGATTTCCGTACTTGTGAAAAAACTTTAACCTTGGCCATAACTTTTGAACGGTAAGGGATAGGGCTTTCATACTTCATATATGTAATCCATGTGAAAAGACCCTTTATTAGATACCAAGAACTTTGACCCTTTGACCTTGACCTTTGAGATTGACCTTCTTTAAAAAACAAACTTTGACCATAACTTTTAAAGATTAAAGCTAGTGCTTTCATACCTTACATATTTCATCCTTATGACAAGACTTTAATTTGATAACATTAACTTTGACCCTTTGACCTTGACCTTGGAGTTTGACCCACTTTTCCATGAAAATTTTAAAAATTTACTTTGGCCATATCTTTTGAACAGTAGATAACAGGACAATAATACTTCACATATGTAATATGTGTTTGTTAAAAGACCTTTCACTGGATACCAACAACCTGGACCCTTTGACTTTGACCTTGTAGATTTCCGTACTTGTGAAAAAACTTTAACCTTGGCCATAACTTTTGAACGGTAAGGGATAGGGCTTTCATACCTCATATATGTAATCCTTGTGAGAAGACCCTTCATTAGATACCAAGAACTTTGACCCTTTAACCTTGACCTTTGAGATTGATCTACTTTAAAAAAGCAAACCTGGACCATAACTTTTAAAGAGTTATTGCTAGTGCTTTCATACTTTACATATTTAATCCTTATGACAAGACCTTTCATTTGATAACAATAACTTTGACCCTTTGACCTTGACCTTGGAGTCTGACCTACTTTTTAAGAAATTGAACGTTGACCATAACTTCTGAACGGTTAGGGCTAGGGCTTTCATGCTCTATATAAGTATTTTATTTGGCAAGACCTTTCATTTGATACTAATTACATTGACCTTTTGATATTGACCTTGGAGATTTTTGTACTTATTAAAAAAACTGTAACATTAGCTTACTTTTAAATTTCACAATTGTTTTCCAGTGAGAATACCCTACTTTTGGTACCAATTAATTAAATTTGCATTTAAGAAAAGCTTAATCTTTGATATGTTGCCATACAGGGACATCAGTGTTTTACAAACACATCTTGTTTATATGTGTATAAATATGAAGTAGGAATTACTTCGCTGTATGTTCTTTGTTTCCCCCACACCAACCAAATAAAAAAAGTAATTTCAAGAGTGACACTGAGTATTAGTTGGGTAAGAATGTTTGAATTAGGGAATATGAATAATTATTTCCTTGTCATGTTAAAAATTATAATTGATAAAGGATAATCTTGATTAAGTTGGTTGTTAGAATCAGATGAATCTTGCATTAGATAAAGGGAATTAAGATGTCATTGTCAATATCCTCATAGTCTGAAAAATCTTGGCATCTTCACTTCTCTCTCTCTTTCTCTCATCATGATTGTTAGTTAAGTTTTTTGTTTCTATTCTATGCTTTGGTTCAGAAAATCTATTAAACCATAATATTTATTTTTCGTTTTTTTCTTCTTTTTTAATTTCATATACTGAGTTTTAGGGTCGTATAAAGTAACAAACTATACTGTATGTTAATGATAAATTGTATTCGTTGATAAGGTCGTTGTTTCGACCATAACAATTACGGAATAATGACTGATATTTTTGTTTAATTAACTTTTTTGTTAATAATTTACATCATTAAAAAAATTGTTCATATGTAGAGCATCCTCTTACGAATTAACTTACTGGAAATTTAAAGCTCCGTATGCAGGTGATGAAGGTATTTTGCTGATCCCATCTCTAATATTTTGGAGGTCCGTGTTTGCTCTGTTCCTTTTTGTATTTGTATTGTTTTATGGACTTTTGATCTTCAAGATTGTTTGTTATCTCTATGTTTCAAAAGTAAGGGAAGTTGATGTTTGAAAAGTTAAAGTCATCACGTTTATTATTGAGCTTGTTTGTTAGATATCCAATAACGTCTTCTTCTAGTAAAATATCGAAGTATGAAACAGATGTGTCAGACTCTTGGTCTCTTTTATTTCATGTTCATTAGAAAATATCATATCGACATAAGAATGGACATTACCATTGTTAATAGACATTACATCATCGATATATCTAAATGTCGGATTGAAGGACGCAGCAAGTGTTCTTTTAATGCATAAAATGTTTGTCAGATATTGCTTCCTATGAATACAAAAATAAATTTGCTAGATAATTTTCAAGGCTTTATAATCCTCACATCAAGGTCCTGTAAAAGGACCATGGTCTTATTAAAATTTACTCTTTTCTCAAAAATGTAGGTAAAAACTTCTAAATGACAAGCAGATTGAATTTTTCGGTACGTTTATATTACTGACGGTTTTTAGGTATTGTATAATGATTTTTAAAGATGTGAATATTCCCTCAATCTAACTATTTAGTTGTGATTGCTTTCTACAGAAGAACAAAAAATGTCTTTCTTAATTGCCATAATCAAGATTTGTCATGCACTTCTCGCTATTTTCCTTGTGCCAAGCATATGACTCTGACTCAGTGATTTAAAGTGTCTTCATTTAGAAAAAACTTGAGATTCCAAGTGTTTTGAATGATCCTCAGCTGAGTAGATAGGAAAGTCACCAATAAACAAACCACTTCTCCTTTGAAACCGATCAAAAGTTGACAATGAATTTCTAATATTCATTGACGTGTATTTTGAATTTCATCAAATATTTTCAATTTCAAACTGAGCTCTTTAGCTTCTTTAACATTAAGGTATCAGTCATTCACAAGCTTTGTATGCAGGTGTCTGATTTCTGTCTGTAAACATTTTTCTACGAGATCAATCCCATTCTGTAACATAATGCAGAGGTTATAAAGTTTATTTTCATTAAATTATCCTAAAACATACAATGAAAATATACTTGACTATAATACGATACATGTACGAGGGTTGATCCAAAAGTAATGTCACAACTTCGATAAAATCTCTACCAGTTGACGTAAAACAATAAAATTATTAATAATGAAAGCTACATTTATTTCAAATCAGACCTAATAATTTTAATTCAACATGATTTTTACTTTTCAAAATATTTGATTATATACAATGTGCTATTAGGTTGTCGCTAAACCTAAATAACGTCATATGACGGATACGTGCCGTCGTACATTTAAACGCTTCCCTTCGCGACATTAAAAAATATCTGAGATTTAAGAACAACTTGATACCAATCGTACTCTCACTCTTTTCATTATTAAATTTCACTGTCGAAATTCTTTGAACAGTATTAGAAGACCAACTTAAGGATACACAAAGGTTTGTTAAAGGGCAAAATTTAATTGTAATTCTTTCATTAACAAAGATAACATATTAAAAGTATGTATCATTTGACAGCTTGTTAAATTTACTATTTAATTAATTGAATTTAAATTTTCATTTCTATCTTACAGAATTAAAACATTTATTAATATTTTAATCTAAATATTAGATAATATAAATATAAATAGTAGATATTAATATCATAAATCATTTTTTTTTATTCCACCTCTCAAATTCAAAATTTTGTCTCAATGTAGATTAAAGATTGAACTTCAAAACCGTATCTCAGATTTTTGATAAATCTTCTTATTCAAAAGTTACATCCATTTGTCTTTCATTGTTACTAATTTATTTGCCTAATTCTACATTTCCCCCAATAATTCGAGAACTGAGCAAGATAAAATCTGATACGGTTTTGTGAACACACATTTTTTGCATTCTGGCCAGTTTTTAGAAAAATTGGTCAATAATTAAGGGAGCTGATCCTTTGAAATAATACCTCCAACTTTTGATCTTACTTTACAGTAAATGCAAAAGGGCAAAAACCCATTACACAACAAAGTCTGCCAAAGCTGGAAATTAAACACCTTGGAGATTAAGCTTTGGATACCTGCCCCACACTTATCCATATTTTATGCATATTCACAAAAATGGGAGTTTTATTCTTTATTTAGGTGCTTTTAATGAAGTAAAATTGGTTCAATTCTGAATCAGAAAGATTTCCCGGCAAAATGGCAAGAGCTAAGCTCCACCTCCTATTTCATGGTCATTAGTGACGTGTTAGATCTCTTTCCCTAAATCTAGAGTCCCTGTAGTTTAATTACTGATAACCTCTGTGTGGCTAGTGAAGAATTCGCCAAGTGGTCACAGTGATTTATTGCTCCTTTCAGAAGCAGGCATACAGACCAAATCAAAATTGAAATAACGGCACATTCACATGTGTTAGTTCTTGTTAAATAATTAGAAAACCTTTTAATAATCAGCAAGATTTTTTCATGCATTATAAAGCAGTGATTAGCATTGTTTTCTTAGCCAAAAATGTCAAAATTGACAAAAATCCTGAAAAAAGCCGTTGGTGTATCCTTAGAATTTCCTTATTTGTGTAAAGGTTTGTCTTTTTGACAACGTCACACACCATTGATCGTTTCCGTCCACCTTCCCATCTTTCAGGCTTATTGTTATCTGCTGAGCTTTCAATGACCCATCACCCACCCAAAATCGCTGAAACCATCTAAACAAATCTCTAATTTACATTCTTTCATCTGTGGGTCTGGTGAAACAATGTAACTTCTCTACTGGCGAGTTCTCCATTTTGAAATACAAATGCATTACAGCTCGTAGTCATGATTTTTCCCAATTTGACTCTTGATACCTGGAATGTTGTTTTTTGTGAGAAATTAGTGTCTCTACAGAGGTTTTTCTGCAGACTTACGAGTCACGGTTATTCAGATTTGTTGCATTGTAAAAGTATGTCGACTCTTTCAAGTACGATAACGAAACCGAATTGATGGCAAAAAATCAAAACTTCGCATAATTCAAACACTCATAAATAAGCCTTCTTACCATATATATCGATTTATTTTTACACATTTGAATGTATTAATTATCAGCTCTTAAATTCAGAATTTTTAGAAACTGGTCAAAATTCGGAAATGGCCAAAGGACTGTAGTTTACTTTCAAATATCAATTTGAAAGATCCACATTGTACTTATGGTCTTGCTGTGGGTAACGTGTATAGATCTGTAGGAGCTAAATAATAGTCCTAGTTTGAAAGAATAAGAGTCCTAATTTGAAAGAAAATGAAAATAGACACAGGTCTTCGAAATGATTTCCCCTGGCCATGAGGTAAAACACAAAATTTGAAATATCATACTTGGGGCAAAGATAACGTAATTAAGAGATGTCTTTTTTACAATGTAAATGTCAGAGACTTTCTTTTGCAGGCAACATTCCGGTGTGGCATGACAGTCTGGATGTCTCAGTGGAAAATGATCATGTTATTGAAAATTTGGAGTATTAACTTTACGGTTTTGAAGAAAGATTCCCTTAGATCAAAATCAGTATTGTTAATTTGAATAGGAACCCACGACTGATTGCAGACACTAAATTGTGTTTTCATTTCTACAGAAGAGTTTCTGATTGACAATATTTATGTTGTTTTTGGAGACGAGATCCAACAATCTAATGCAATTCCAATGGGTACGAACTGAACCTTGTTATAAGCAAAACTCCTTTTTATTCATATGAAGCAGACGTTTTCCAAAAACCTATCTTGAAAAGAAGAAAACATTTGCAGCGACCTTCAACTCGACATTAGATATATCGATGAATTATTGTCATCTAAAAATTGTTATTTCCATTCTTATGTCGATACGATATTCCGGTATGTAACAATTACACCTTGTTATTGGCATATGTGTTTATTCATATAAAGCAGAAATTATCCAAAAACCTATCTTGAAAAGACGAAAATATTTGCTGCGACCGTCAACTCGACATTTAGAAATATCGATGACGTATTGTCAATTAACAATGATAAATTCCATTCTTATGTCGATACAATTTTCCGGTGAGCTTGAGATAAAATATACCACAGGCTCTGACAAATATGTTTCATATTTGGATATTTTACTTGAGAAAGACGTTAATGGTAATCTAACAAATAAGCTCTATGACAAACGTGATGACTTTAATGTTATAATCATAACCGTCCCTTAATTATGCAGCAATATACCTTCTTCATCTGCATACAGAGTTTATTTATCTCATTTGATTTGAAACGCAAGAGCATGCTCTACGTTGGAATGATTTTTAAAACTAAGTGAATTATTAACAAAGAAATTGATAAAACAAGAATATTAGCTGTTTCTTAAAGTCATCTTTTTGTAAGTTCTATGGTCTATACAATGACCTTTTCATCAAATTCAATTTATTATTGAGTCAACTCTGACTGACGTTATTCATAATTGTCTGTCCATTATGTATACATTGCATTGATGACGGGTTTTCCCGTTATTTTTCGATCATGACAAGGAGCACACGGTGGATGTAACCGGTCGGCAGGGGACGCTCACTCCTCCATGGCACCTGATCCTACTTTTGATGTTTTGGAAGTCAGTCTTTGCTCTGCTATTATATGGTATTGTTTTTTTTTACTTTTGATCTTGAATACTGTTCGTTACCTCCATATCCTTCATAAAAAATTCATGGGTGCCAATTGCGCCCCGTTATTAGCAGACCTTTTCCTTTAATCATATGAACAGAATTTTTTATTGATAATATGATGTTTATATATTCAATGGTGAGTTGAAACCAGAGCAGAACATTCTTCTCATGTAGGTATTTCTGAATAAATTCTGCTTCAGAGGAATAAAGGAAAAGTTTGCAAATAAAGGGGCACAATAAGCAACCATCGGAATTCCAACCTAAGACATATTGTGCATCAATACCTTTGTACAAATGTATGTACTAAAACCCATTGAAATATCACTTTTCCCTGCGAGAGCTTTTATACTTTTAATTGAAACAAAAAAAAATATTCTGATATAGTTTAAATCACGTTTAGTTTGCAATACATTTTTACGTAATTACACGACAGAATGACAGAATGATAATGATGAATAATAGTAATCCTTAAGATTATACAGAGCAATAACCACAATCCGTGAAAATTTTGGATCGCTTATAAAAAGATAAAAACTATTTCGCAAAAATAAGGTTTCGTGAAAATTAGGTGATTTCCAGTAATAGTAATGTCTTTTGAAATATTGTTTAGAGAAAATATAAATCCAAGTAAACGAGATTGAAAGTTAGATAGAACGATTTCCACTTGACATTAACTGGCTAAAAAGCAGCGCTAACGTATATCATTCAATGAGTGTTTGATGTCTATGTTTTTATATTGAGTAAATGTTCAAGAGCACGGTCATTTATAACTTTTGCAATATTTTGAACTCTTTCACGTCTGTATTTTGTGTTCAGTAACATGTGTTATCATAAGAAATTTATCTTTCAATGGAAAAAGGCGACTTTTTCCAACCAAATTTTTTTTATTGAACAAAAATTAAAATAATGTTTGTTTGAATTTCCCGACAGAGGATGAAAATTTTGGTCAGTAGTCAGTTGATTTTTTTTCAATTTCTTTAAAATATCATTTTCCAGAATGCGTAAAAATAGTATTATAAAAAGGGTTTGAGTCGGCCCATTAAAATTGTTGTCAGTCGTTGTGAAGAGGGGATTTATTAAGTGATCTTGTTTTTTATCATTAGGTGTTATGTTGACTGGCCGGGTAAAATGTGAAAAAAGAAACAATCAAATTAAGCAAACGTTTTCATCCCAAATCATTAATTGATATCTAAACTGTACGATTCAACAAATGTTACCCGCTGAAATTAAGGAATATACAAAGAACAAAACCATAGAATGTGGCAGGGATCAGCCGACATTTGTGATTTTCTATATTTAACCGAGAACGGCCATTTTCAAAGTTTTATTTTTTACTATGAGACTAACTTTGTACAAACTTGTAAAAATTATAAAGACGAATCATACATTTATAAAACTTGTGTGAAAGTAAGAAATTTGTACACGATTAGGCTGGCACTTAAAATATTAAAAATGTACAACAAGTACAACGTTTTTCCTATAGAAAGTGAGAGCTATTTACCTGTACGTCCCATGTTGAGCCCATGTGTAGAATAAATTATTTAAAATACTCGTAGTCACGAGAGTTCTACCCAGGTATACTCGTATATTCCTCAAAGGTGCTCACTGTAAAACATCGGCAGGTTTTGTATCATTTAGTCAAAGTTGTGTCGCTAAGAAATATCTGTATGTATTTACTTTTAAGAAAACGGGAGGGTAAAGAGAGTTTAGTACCATGCATAAAAGTGTCAAACATTTTTAACATTCATGCAAGACAACGAATAAGATATTGAAAACCACCTTACTATTTTATTTTTTTTTCAAATGCAAGAGAACCAATTTCTTAGTTTGATCATTTTGGCTACAGACAACTACACAACTTTATTCAATTTTTTAAAACATATTTGGCGTAAAAAGTTACATTCCACAAACGCGCCACCATCAGATGGTTCAAGTGTCGAATTAAATATATGTACGTCATGATTTACATAAACGAAACAAAAAGAAGGTTCGGTACGACTTTTCCGGATTAAGAGTATCCATAGGCATTTAAAAATATTCAATTGTTTCAAATCATGCTGATTTAGGTGATGCTTTTTGATTAGAAATATCCACTAGTATCTAACTATTCCCAAAAGAGAACGATTTGGTAATATATTCTTAAGTAAAATGGCACATAGAAAGGGTCCATTAAGTATTGTTTTAGTGCACTTGTCCTTTGTTGGGTTATTCTTTAAATTCTGATTAGATATGGATCGTTTACCTGATATACGTATATTGAGGTCTTACTGCTACTGGACAGCTAGGACTGCTAACTCGTCTATGGCTTCTAATTCCATCTTTGTTTATCACAGATGCTTGTTAATACAATTTTATCTTGGATTTGTATTTTCGGATGATCAAAATCTGTTTTCTTTTTCTTATTTAGCATTGAATAAACTCTAGAAGCACACGAAGTCTAATAATGCATGAACACGTTATAGTAGCTCTTCAGTAATATTTAAACTTCAGTTGATATCATTTAGAGAAGCGGTGTTGTAAACTGTTTGGAAATAAATTGCTTATCAAAAACTTAAATGTAGGATATCAGGAATTAACGGAATGTAAATTACTTTAATCTAGAAATCCAACATCCGCTGGAGCTTTGTTGCAGTGTTCTTAAACCAAGAAAAACCATTATACATTCCCCTATTCTATGTAAAATACTTCTAAAGGTGTACATGTGGTTGTTCATACTTTTGTATAATCAGTAGATTATTTGCAATACATAGCAAAATGTTTTTTTGATCAGTTTTTTCCCCTACATTGAATAACTGCATCTATCACATTTTTTTGGTTTCATTCATTGCAGAATATTTACTCCTAAACAGAATGCTATTCTCTAAATCACACCAAATCTTTAGGTCGCCCGCTTGGTGCAGTAGTTCGAACGTCTGCTCCAGAGTCTAGGAGTAAGGAGGTGACCCTTATGTCATGAATCTATTTGTACCTTTATACACGTTGAATATCACGTTCTTTTAAATCATTATAATTCGTGAGGTAAGCAACACTTTATGTGTTTGTAGTGACATAATTTAATGGGATGCCTGTTTGTACGGAAGATTCCATGAATCAATTACAATGTGTTTACGAAGTAATCTTCGTGAGTATTAGGTTGCCAACGAAATACGATAACAGCCATACCCTCGAACACTGACGATTCCATTGTATTTGGTTTAATTAAACAGTCGTCAGCGTAGAAGATTTTTGTTACTCTAATTCTCATAGTAAAGTCATATGTCTTTTGTGATGTTTGCAAATTATTATGAATGGACTTTGAAAGTTGTAAACATGATCAGACTGATTAAGTAATATGAAAAAACATTGTACTTTTCATTTTGTATGAACAATGGCTGTTTGCCAACTTGTTTGGTGAATCAACAAATTGAATTGAATTATTTGTCCCCTACCGGTGGGTCTCTGTCCTTCCTTCCCTCTGTCTGTCTGTCAGTCTGTCCAACTCCGTTTTCCGCAATTTTCCCCTTATTGTTTGCACTGAATGTTGATATGTGATTTAAGTTTGTACTGTTCTCCTCTTCAATAATTTTGATGTAATTATAGTATCTTTAATATTTAAAAAGGACCGATTACACATGCCGAAACGGGACTTGTATTGCTAATGCAATGCTCTCAGAATCCTTGTTATAAGATTTTCATGGGCATATGAATTAGGGGGAGAAATAGTACAACTTGTCCAGGAAGCATGGATAATTTAGACTGAATATTTACAATTAGTAATTGATGCAGAAAATTTTATATGTATTTTAAAGATCTATATAAATTCAAAATAAATCTGTGAATTTACTGTAGTAAATGCTTTTTCCCCAGTCTTTGCTAATTTCATAATATTGACATCTTTCTTCTTTGCGATGTCCAGGCAGAACTCTGTCGTTTAGTGACCATATTTTGATAAGATTACTGTCTTTATAAATATTTTGAATAAATATATTAGAAATAAATTGTAAAAAAAAAAAAATTTCATTATTTATTCCTAGCTTACATGATTTTGAAAGCATTTTATCAATAAGTCTGAGTTGGCCATTTTTACTGTTGGCGGCCATATTGAATATTTTGCCGCCATCTTGGATTTTTTTAAGCTGGCGTGGAAACAGAAAATTAGGGCTTGCATAGTGTTATGGGTCAGAATTACCCGAAATGCCAGCAAAGATCAATAACACAATTTAAACTTAACAATAGTTTATTTACAGTAATATATAATAAGTATATGAAACATAAAGTACAAACTTAGCAAGAATCTAAAAATACATACATCAGAGTGTCCGTTACTGCACACAATGTCCCAGTGAAAATATGTCCCAGTAATACCTCAATGATGCTTGTACGACCAAAGTATATCTATGCATCGAATTGACAGGGTATTTATACAGTATTAGAAATCTAGAATATTCTAGAAGTTGTAAGTACATGATATTACTGGAAAGTTCTGGACATACACAAAGTTCAGGAATGTTCTAGAAACAATGACCGAACATGTTGACCACTCTGGAATGTTCAAGAAACTTAATGTTACTAATAATAGACATGATGAAACAATACAAATACAACACACCTCACAACACCTCCCCCCTTAAAAAGTTTGAATGTCAATGAAAAACTTAAATTGTAAAACATATGTACATTAATACAAAATCTAGTATGTTTACGATACTCTTGACAAGGCATCTGCAATAACATTGTCTTTGCCTTTGATATGCTTAATTGTTATGTTGTATTCTTGTAACAACAAACTCCATCTAGTCAGTCTTTGATTCTTGTTTGACAATTTATGCAAAAATGTCAGGGGGTTGTGATCCGTATATACAAGAATTGGATGCAAAGTAACATTCAAATAAACATCAAAATGCTGTAAGGCTAACAACAAAGCAAGGCATTCCTTTTCAATGGTGGAATAGTTTTGTTGACATTTTGTAAGTTTCTTTGAAAAATAAGAAACAACTCTATCTACATTATCACTATGTTCTTGAAACAAAGCTGCCCCGATTCCAACATCACTAGCATCAACAGTAAGCTTAAATTGCTTAGAAAAATCTGGAGTTGACAAAACTGGGTTGCTCATAAGGACAGATTTGATTTAATGAAAGAATTTTTCACAGTCCTTTGTCCATTCAAAGTTAACCCTCTTTTGTAAAAGATTTGTAAGTGGACTAACTACTGAGGAAAAATTTGGACAAAATTTTCTGTAAAACCCAGCCATGCCCAAAAACCTCATTAATTCTTTCTTGTTTGTAGGAATCGGGAACTTTGCAATAGCTTCCACTTTAGCCATTATGGGTGTAACATAACCTTGACCTACTTTATGACCTAAATACTCTACATAAGCATGACAAAATTCGCTCTTCTCAAGATTCACAGTTAAGTTTGCTTTAGCTAAAATGTCAAATAAAGCACGCATGATTCGAAGATGTTCGTCCCATGTGTCACTGTATATGATGACATCATCAATGTAGGCCTCGCATCCCTCAAGGTCTTGAAGAAGGGAGTGAATCATCCTTTGGAATGTAGCCGGTGCGTTTTTCATGCCAAAAGGCATTACTTTATACTGGTAAAGTCCATCTGGTATAGCAAAAGCAGATATTTCTTTTGCTCTTTCTGTTAACGGCACTTGCCAGTATCCTTTTAACAGGTCAAATTTACTGACAAATTTCGCGTTTCCAATATTGTCAATACAGTCATCGATTCTAGGTATTGGATATGAATCAGTTTTGGTAACAGAATTCACCTTTCTAAAGTCTGTACATAATCGGTAGGTACCGTCCTGTTTTGGTACAAGAATACATGGTGAGCTCCAATTACTTTTACTAGCTTCAACAATGTCATTGTCCAACATGTACTGCACTTCCCTTCTTAGGTACTGCAATTTTATTGGATTGAGACGGTACGGATGTTGTTTGATAGGCAGAGCGTCGCCAACTATGACATCATGACAAGCGGCATTTGTTTTCTTTGGAACATCCGAAAAGATTTGATGATACTCTTTCATCAAGTTTTTTGCTTGTTCCTTTTGGTGGATGTTCAAATGTCCAAGTTTGGCATCCAAATCAGCCAAAATTTCTGAGTTTTTCAAGCGGACACTCTGATTACAATCTTTCTCATTCATCTCTACACTCGTATCACTTTCAATACAATTTTGAACAGTCTTAGCATTGGCTAAAGTGGAAACTGGTTTTACAGAATTTCGGTCACACCTTTCAAAATACTCTTTTAACATGTTAATGTGACAAACCCGTTTCTCTTTACGTCGACCTGGTGTCTTAACTACATAGTTTACATCACTAATCTTGCTTTCAATTTCATAAGGGCCATAAAATCTGGCCTGTAAGGGATGACCAGGAATAGGTAAAAATACAAGAACCTTATCACCTGGCTTAAACACCCTATTTCTGGCATCTTTGTCATACCACATTTTCATTTTCATCTGAGAACTCTTCAAATTTTCTTGTGCTAATTTACAAGCATTGTAAAGTTTTTCTTTGAAATCAGACACATAATCTAAAAGATTAAGATCACTAGTCTCAGTCAGCCACTTTTCCTTCAACAATTTCAAAGGACCTCTAACTGTATGACCGAACACCAATTCAAAAGGACTGAACCCGAGGGACTCCTGGACTGCTTCTCGTGCAGCAAATAGTACAAGATGAACCCCTTCATCCCAGTCTTTCTCATACTGGTAACAATAGGTCTTCAGCATTGTTTTTAGGGTTTGATGAAAACGTTCTAGCGCTCCCTGGGACTCAGGATGATAAGCAGTTGATCTATATTGCCTTATACCCAACTCATGCATGACTTGCTGGAACAACCCCGACATAAAATTTGAGCCTTGATCCGACTGAATTGCGTTGGGTGCTCCTACAAAACTGAAAAACTTGGTTAGGGCCTTAACTATGCTCTTTGCCTTTATATTCCTAAGAGGTATGGCTTCAGGAAACCGAGTGGATGTACACATAATGGTAAGTAAATACTGGTTTCCAGATCTAGTCCTAGGCAAAGGTCCTACACAATCCACCAACACTCGACTAAACGGTTCTTCAAAAGCTGGAATGGGTTGGAGAGGAGCAGATGGTATCTTCTGATTTGGTTTACCTACCATCTGACAGACATGGCATGACTTGCAAAACTTCGAAACATCCTTTCTTAGCTTAGGCCAATAAAAATGACTCAAAATCCTGTTATAAGTCTTATTGATACCTAAATGACCAGCCATAGGTGTATCGTGAGCTAAACTCATGACATCTCGACGATAAGCAGCTGGGACCACTATCTGGTGAACAACACGCCACACTTCATCTGGAGAGGCGTCAGGTGGTCGCCATTTTCGCATAAGGATGCCATCTTTCATATAGAAGCATTCTCCAACTTTAGTAGCCTCTTCTGGTGGAAGTGCCCTCTTACTAAGTTGAATGATATCTGGGTCTTTATGTTGTTCAGAGAGTAAACGTTCTCGGCTGAGGATGTCCTTGCCTTGGCTAACTAGTGGATGCAACTCATCATCCTCACCACCAAATTTTGGTAACAGTTCTTTCTTCTCTTGCTTCTTGATATTGTGTGGTTCCATGTTTGTTTGAGTGCCATTAAGGTCAGATAAGAAAGTGTCATTCAAATCAATATCAACAGAGGAATTCATCTCGTCAAAGGCTTGAGTATGGTCTGCCTCCATTTCTCGTCTTTTGGCCATTGCTCTGGTAACAGCACAGGCTGGATATATGTCATCATCTTCATCATTACACATGACATCTGAAGTGATTTTCTCACAAACTATAGGATCTGGTACAAATTTTCCACCAGCTAAATCGTTGCCTAGCAACAAAGAAATGCCTGGAACGGGAAGAGTAGGTCGAACACCTACGATAACAGGTCCAGTAACTAAATCTGACTTCAAACTAATTCTATGCAAGGGAACATCAATGACGCCTAGCTCCACACCCTGTAATAAAACTGACCCACCAGTAGAAGTCTGCTCAGACAAAGGAAGCACGCCCTCTAACAATAACGTCTGTGCAGCACCAGTATCTCTCAAAATCTGGACAGGTTTTATTTCGCTAGAGTCACCGAGTGAAACAAATCCCTGAGACATAAAGGGCTTATAATCCTCCATAGAATCAATAGAACTGGACTGTGAACCCTGGACATCAGGAGTGTCAGAACAAATCGAAACTAAGGCTTCTCTATCACCTCTAACTGCCGCACAAGCATGTGGTTGAGTTTTATCAAAATCATTTTTTCTCTTAAGTTTATAGCATTCACTGATCAGATGACCTTTTTTCTTACAATAACTACAAGTAGGAAGCGACCCTATTCCAGACGATCCTTCAACACGTCCTGGACCGGACTTAAAACCACCTTGGGATGGAGACTGGGAACTTGTGGAAGACTGAGACCCTGAACCACTCTTTTTATATGTGTCTGAATTGGTAGAATTACTGCTAGTCTGAGTTCTTGATACAAAATTCTTTTTATGAGACAGAGCATAAGTATCAGATATGACTGCTGCCTCTTCAAGAGTTTTCACATTCTTATCTTCTAAATGTGTTTTCAAATCTTGAGGAACACATTCCTTAAACTCTTCTACCAGGATGACTTGGCGCAAATTATCAAAAGTTTTATCAAGTTTCTTAGATCTAAACCAATGATCGAATAAATCTTCTTTCTCTCGTGAAAATTCAACAAATGTTTGATTATCAAACTTTCTATACTTTCTGAACTTTTGTCTATACGCTTCAGGTACTAATTCATAGGCTTTTAATATTGCTGGTTTGACCTTCTCATAGTCTGAACTCTCAACTACCCCTAGTGCAGAGTATACCTCGGCTGCTTTGCCAACCAGTACACTTTGTAACATTGTTGACCAAACGTGTTGTGGCCATTTAAGATTCTCTGCGACTTTTTCGAATTGGGGAAAATATTTGTCTACAGATTTTTCTTGAAATTTTGGAACTAATCTGATATTTTTTGCTGCGTCAAATTCAGTTTTGACAACTGACGGTCCTGGTTGGTTCTGTAATTTTAATTTCTCTAATTCAAAGTTCATTTCACGCTCTCTTTCTCGCTCTTGTCTTTCTCTTTCTCGCTCTTGTCTTTCTCTTTCTCGCTCTTCTCTTTCTCTTTCTAATTTGTCTAATTCAAATTTCCGTTCACGCTCTCGTTCTTCAAATCTCATTTTTTCCAACTCTACTTGATACTGAAATTCTGACATATTATAAGATTCTGATTTAAGTGTATAATCTGGAAGATCATATTTTCCAAAGATGTTTTCTTCAACTAGTTTGTTTGCAACCTTTATTCTAATGTCTTGCTTTCTCTGTGAAGATTTAACCTCTAACCCAAGATGCAAACCTAACGCGATCAAGTCATCCTTTTTTAATGTATCAAAAACCTGAACACTTGGCGAATTAAGAAAGTCTGTGACCGAAAATACCATGTTGATTTCTGCTGGCTTATAATCAAATTTAACGGTTCAATTAACAAAATTTTGACAATAAACTGCAAAAGTGCAAGAAATTCTTTATCCCGGACGAGCCCCCAATTCTGTTATGGGTCAGAATTACCCGAAATGCCAGCAAAGATCAATAACACAATTTAAACTTAACAATAATTTATTTACAGTAATATATAATAAGTATATGAAACATAAAGTGCAAACTTAGCAAGAATCTAAAAATACATACATCAGAGTGTCCGTTACTGCACACAATGTCCCAGTGAAAATATGTCCCAGTAATACCTCAATGATGCTTGTACGACCAAAGTATATCTATGCATCGAATTGACAGGGTATTTATACAGTATTAGAAATCTAGAATATTCTAGAAGTTGTAAGTACATGATATTACTGGAAAGTTCTGGACATACACAAAGTTCAGGAATGTTCTAGAAACAATGACCGAACATTTTGACCACTCTGGAATGTTCAAGAAACTTAATTTACTAATAATAGACATGATGAAACAATACAAATACAACACACCTCACAACAATAGACCTTTCCGAAAATATATAGTTTGCCATATTTCCAAATAAAACTAGACTCTATCTTTAAAAAATTACCCAGATTTAACGGATTTTTCTTCCTTTTATGTGCCATCATTTAGTTACCTTATTCTCTTATTCTTAACTCAATTTTCTTACATAAAACAGCAGTACTCACAACATTGATAATTTCATAACTTCAGTTCTACTTGGAATTTTTTCACCAAGTAAAGTTTTATATATTTCTTAATGTGTCCATGTTCGTGCTAGAATATATTTATTTGAATATATCTCATCGATAATTTTTACCTGAACCCCCTATAGTACTAGTGATGCCATTATTATTTTGTCACCCAAACGATGTGAATGACAGAAGTGAACAAGTACAGGAAAGTAAAAGGTTTTTAGTTTTAGATTATTTTGCTCATCAATATTGCTTTGAGGCATCTTTTTAATTTTATCTTTCATTTTCTTCTGTGTATCCTTTACAGCAAATAACTGGATTGTTCCAGAGTGACCATTGATGCCTATATACGGGCTTCTTGTTTACGTTGTAATAAAAGAAAATAGTCTAACATTTCTAGTTTTTTTCGTTTTTGAGATATTAAAAACATTACTATCGGACCGTTGAGCGAGATATCACATTTGCAAATGAGATATCGGGCAGATATGAGGTATTTGACGTGACGTTGTAGACGGAGTCAGCTTTATCTTGTCAATAATCGTAATGAAAGCAGGTGTTTTCATGTATGACATATCAAAATGAAAAAGGCATTTAAAAGCACCCATTGACCGTGTTCTCGAGCAATAAGTGACAGTAAGAATTTGAATATTGGTCCATATAAAACACACACTACCATTGAACCCAGTCAATAAGTGTATTATGTTACTGAAAATTGAGTTTTTCCTTTATTGAAATGACGTTGTATTGCGTCTTTCATATATATGGATTCTGGTGTTGTACCTCCATTTGGCTCTTTTGTTGTTATGATGTCCTGTACTTTCTCTCTAGATCTTGTTGTAAACTCATTTAGCAGGTGTAAGGAAGACATCTTTATATTTTCATGCTCTTCTCCTTTAAAATGATAAAAAGTTGCAATTAATGTGAAAAAAGAACAAGAAATTAAAAGGAAGAAAGATTAACTTATCAAATATATCAAGAACTTCAAATACTTCTAATAATTACCGTAGACCATTATCATTTTCAAAATCAAATCAAGAGGTTTTTTTGCCATTTTTGTTCGGCTTTCCGTCTTATCTGAAGGCCCCTATAATATATAAGACTTGGCTTAAACACCGTTCGTTGCAAACAGTCGACAACGGTCGTATGCTATACAGCACTCGGTAGCAACAAAAATAACTGATACTTCGTCAAATGCAGAGAAGTAAGATACATACAATTTTGGACAGTTCAATGCAATATACAAACAAATGCAGATACATGTAACTGCAATAATATGTAAACAACGGTAATGCAAAATAAACATCACGAACACAGGTCGCCGTTCCATGTCGATATCCGTTACGTAACAATAAAACACTCAGGTGTAACGAATGCAAAGATTATACCCTGATTTTGATGTATTGTAGATAGGACAGGGTATGTCAAAGATTTTTTATTGCGATACTTTTAACTGTTTTGAGTTATGTATTGAAATATTTTCAATGAAAATTACAATCATGATATTATCCAGTAATATATATGCACTTCAATTTACATGCATGTGGTTTTTGGAGACCAGGTCTTACAAGAAGGATATGGATATAACGAACAATATTCAATATCAAAGTCCATAAAACAGTTCAAAATATGAGCAGAGCAAACACGGACCTCCGAAACATCAGAGGTGTGATCAGGTACCATGGAGGAGTGAGCATCCACTGCTGACCGGTCACACATCTCCATGGGTACCAATTGCACTCTTATGAGTCATTTTTTCTGTATTCATATGAATTTGTGCAAAATCTTCTGAAAAGAAGAAAACACTTGCTGTGGCCTTCAACTCAACATTTAGATATATCGACGACGTGTTGTCAATCAACAAAGGTTGTTTCCATTCCTTTGTCAATACGATATATCCTGGTGAGCTTAAGATGAAAAATACCACAGAGTCTGACACAGCTGTTTCATACCTGGATATTTTTATTTGAAAAAGACGATAATGGTAATCTCCAAGCTCTATATAATAAACGTGATGACTTTAACTTTTCTATCGTCAAATTCTCTTATGCCGCAATATACCTTCCTCATCTGTCATACCTCATACGGAGAGTATATATATCTCAACTGCGTCGGTACGCAAGAACATAATCTACGTATGAACAATTTCTTAAACGAGATAAATCATTGCAAACAAGTTAGTGAAACAAAAGTATTAGGACTATGGTCGATACAATGACGTTGTTAGCAACTACAATTTATCATTCAGTTTGATCAAATGCTTACTGACTTTTTTTAATACTGATTGTTAGTCCATTATTTATACACTGAATTGACGACGGAATTTTCCAGTTATTTCCCGATCATAAGAAGGAGTATACGGATGGTATGACCGGTCGTCAGAGGATGCTCACTCCTCCATGGCACTTGATCCCACTTCTGATGTTTTGGTATTGTATTATGGACTTTTACATTGAATATAAAAGACAATATTGAATAATGTTCGTTATTTGCATATAAAGAATGTATATAACTATGAAAAGTAACCGAAACAAAAAATTCTTGTTCATTTAATGAAAAAATATGCTCTCTGAAATTCATCCATAAAACATCTGTAGTACTGTTTGGCCTAATAACAAACATCCGTTACATTTATGATTACACGATATATATTTATAAAATGCCTTATTCTAAACATTTTGTGGATATATTGAGAGTACAAAAACGTATTGAAATACTATATTAGTTTTAACTTATTAAATTGCAATATACCTATAAATTCATTTTTTTCAATGCCTTATTGTAGATTATGATATGGCAAATGAAAATGGCGTATGTCTATTTACGAGTCATGTTTGATTTTTTGTCATATCAAAGTCTTCAGAATCTTTGCCTGTCTGAATAACGGTGTTACCTATAACGCATCCAGCAACATCATTACAGTTGGCGTCAGGACACTCACAGACAGACAGACACAACCGTCCGTAATATCCTGGTGGACAACCCTGCTTACAGTTCCAACCAAAATATCCAGGTGGACATTCTGGTTATAAAAATGGATAAGATCAAAGTTATCTTTTATCTGCTATTTTGTACATATGAAAACTGTGTAAAAACTTCTATATTTAAGGACAGATGATACAAATAAATTTTTGTCAAAAATTTTGAAAATAACAACTTGGGTCATGTTTTGATGAATAAAATGAATAGGTTTTACCCCATGATTTGTAATTTTTTGTTCAAAGTTGTACAAAAATGAAATTTGAAGTGAAAAATATTTGTATAGAATAATAAAGATGGTTTCAGAAGGGTCGAATTTGAAGGTCACAGGAGGTTTACAATTTCCATATATTCTAGAAATTTATTATTTACATCATTTGCAATGAAATTAGGTCAAAAAATATATACAAATCCAGGAATCAATTCTTTGTTTGTATCATTTGTCCTTAAATACACTTCAGGTAACTGTTCATATCTTGTTCTGGTTACAAACTTAGAAAAGAAACAGTTTTGATTGATAGAGATTTGTATACCAGACTGTTTGTTTTGCGTATTTTATTTTCAGTTAATTCCCGGTATTTTATTTGCATTGTATTTTAATTTCGAGCTTAAAGGAAGACAAAAAATATACGTACCAGTGCATTCTTTAGTCCTATTATTTAGATACTGGTTAACGCAGCACTGATTGCCCTATCTTCTAAAAAGAAATTCCACAACAACAAAAAATGCACAGTTTATTATTAATCCTTTTGATCTAAATCTGATACAGTTTTTCCTCAATCTTCTTCAAAAGAGACCTGTCAGCAATAATTTAATAAAAAAAAAAATATATGTACCTCCCTATTTAATTCTTTTTTTAATCAAAATTTTAAAATAAATGCATTTCTTTAAGAGACAATATGTTGATAATTAAAAAAATATGATAAAAAGTGGCATATCCTAGTACATTTTGTATGCATGTATAAATATGTCTCATTGATTTAGGTACTGAAAATGTGCATAAGCTAAAAAAGAAGAAATATAATTTTTTTTAGAATGCATGGAAAAAAAAGATAACTTGTTTTCTTCTAATATACGTTTTACCATTTAGCGCCAGCAGTTAAATATATACACGTAGACAGTGAAACATTAAGGGTTATGCAAATATTTTTCCATCAGCCCAGCTCTTTATCATTCATATACAAATATATGTATTCATATAACATGTATGACAATGATATACTTTTTTCAGTTTGAGTTATCGTAAATAGATTACAAAAATTAAAATAGGATTTCCTAAAAAAAAAAAAAAAAAAAGAAAAGAAACCAAACAAACAAATAGCGCAACCTTTTCTATTGATAAGGACGACTTAGGGACAATATCGCTGAGCTAAGCAATTTTATCCAACTAACTTTACTTTGACCAAAGAAACTTTAAAAATTAAATATAATACAAATAAAAAGAAACTTTTATGAAATTCAGATATGTTTTTTGTCATACCTCAAATCAAATAACAAATAAATATCAATCCAATGAGTAATGTAGTTAAGGTCGTTTTTTTTAATTTTCTAATAAATTAACATTTTGTTCATATTATATTCATGATCTTAAATATATTAATGAATATGATAGAATATGATAGATATATGAGAGAGAGAGAGAGAGAGAGAGAGAGAGAGAGAGAGAGAGAGAGAGAGAGAGAGAGAGAGAGAGAGATATTTCATGGTATGGAAAAATCATAATTATTCCCTTTCAATCCTTATAATTTGTAGAAAAAAGACCTTGCCACTTTGTCAGAATGAATAAAATGTATTAGATGTATGTTGACAGCGCATTAAAAGTGGGGCAATATATGAAATCGACTATCCTTCTGTATCAGGGATGAGGTCGACTACTTTACAATGATGTTGGATTTTAAAAGTAATCGATTTCAAGCTGATAAAAAAGTAATTTATATCATCTGATTATTTTTCCATCAAATAATCATGATTACTAGTGAATTCTCTTGATTACATTAATAATAAAGAAGTGTTTCTTATTAATTCTTTGTAATTAATATTTGGGAATATGTGTGTTTTTTCTTTTTACGGGTAATTGTAATATATTTTGAATACAGTGCTCATTTTATGCACTTCTTCTTGTAGGTAGAGTTCAGGCATAATTTGGTTACGTGTCCTTATACAGATGCTCAAGATGGTTTATCTGATAATCATGATTTTATCTAATACAAATAAATATTGGTGATTTTGTTGATAAAAACAAATGAAACTAATTTATATATTATACTTGACATATTTATAGTAAGAGGAATTCTATAGAGAAACAATACAATTATGTAATATAATTATATAATGAAACATGTGGAGATAACGAACAGTATTCAAGATCAAAAGTCCATAAAACAATACAAAACGGGAGCAGAGCAAACACGGACCTCCAAAACATCAGAGATGGGATCTATAAACAAGTATTCACATGCTTTAATAATGTATGCAAACAACTGCACGATAACCTCAGTGCTGAAATCTTTCTTAACCGATATGGTCAAATCTAAGATACTCCTATGAAAGAAAAACCATTTTCATCAAAAATTTATTAAAAGCCAATACATGTATATAGTTTGTAAGAGATCTTTTTTCCGAGAATGATCTGAAATCACCCAATGAAATGGCAGAGATATTGATATTTTCGATCTTAAAAAAATATGGAAAAAAGATATGATTTAACATTGTACAAACATCAAACGGAAGTACGATTAGAAACTCTATGCTTCAATAAATATACAAAAAATTCTTTTATTATGAATTTCTAAAAAGCAAATTTCAAGCTCCACTTGTGCAAGCAAAGTATTATAAAGACTTTAATATACTGAAGAGCGAGAGGGGAAAAATCTATATGAACAGAATAGATACGGAAGGATATGGAGATAACGAACAGTGTTCAATATAAAGTCAATAAAACAATACAAAACAGGAGCAGAGCAAACACGAATCTCCGAAACATCAGAGATGGGATCAGGTGCCACGGAGGAGTGAGTATCCCCTGCTCACCGGTCACACCCGCCGTGTGCTCATTGTCATTATCGGGAAATAACGGAATAATCCGTCTTCAATTCAGTGTATGAATAATGGACTAACAATTGGAATGAAAAGCGTCAGTCAGCATTTAACTCAATGATATTTGCTGACAAAGTCATTGTATCGACCTTAGAAAATGATGACTTTAAACGAGACTGCTGATATTCTTGTTTCATCAACTTGCTTGGCAATAATATACCTCGTTTTAGAATTTGTTCGTAAGTAGAACATTCTCTTGCGTATGGAATCAACTCTGAGATATTTACACTTCGTATGCAGGTGATGAAAGTATATTGCTGCATAAGTAAGGGAAGTTGACGATAGGAAAGTTAAAGTCGTCACGTTTATCATATTACTTGGTTGATAGGTTACCATTAACGTCTTTTTCAAGTAAAATATCCAAGTATGAAATACAAGTGTCAGAGTCTGTAGTATCTTTTATCTCCTGCTGTCCTGGCTATATAATATCGACGTAGGAACGCAGGGGGAATAATTAAGCATACAAAATATTCTACCTTGGCTAAATCAGTGCTGCATTATGACGTCATAGTAGGCAAGATGACGTCAATTTTAGAAATAAGGTTTTCGTAATATTGGTATTTAGCGATGTAATTTAACTCTAGAAAATGATTAGAAACGTGTAAACATTAACGAAAATAAAATGTTTTTATTTTGTTATGCTGTAACAGTCATTGTGATTGAAATCTACCACCAATGACGTCATATGTGTACATCAAGTAACTTGGAAATTGATCATGTCGCGTAAAGAGAATTTGGCTAAGACGGCATGTTCAAAGATACGTAAAATGGAGTTTAAAAGTAAATATCGGAAACATTGTGTTTAAATCATATGGACTTCAATCAATTAAACAGGTACGCTAATTTATTTTCATCGATTATATTCTCTTTCGAAGACAGTCAGCTATATTATGTATCCTGGTCGGCCTATCGTCCGTCATTCTTGACCAAAAAATGCAACAGAACAACAATAAGATGGATATTTCAAAACATACGATTTGTACAGATTGAAAGTTCGCGTTTTGACAATCTTGGAAAGTGCTGCTAGAATCCCGAGTTAAGCATGGTTGTACGAAAAATCTCGATTCAATTGTATAAAATTCAAAACAAAGGGTAAGGTTTCGTGCGAATGTGTGGAATAAATATTTTACGGATTCTAGCAGCACCTTTTTAGACAAAATAGATGTTTTTCAGCAATATTACATACCCAAAGAAATTATCAAACTCCGGGGTATTGTTGTTCTGTAAGCCTTTTTATTAAGGAAAATTTTGCTATTAATAGAAGTCACGTTATGCCGCGGCGGTGATGCACGTCTTTGCGTTAGACACGCTTTTATCTGAATGCAATAGTAAATAACAGTTTACGTTTATCAGTGGTTTTGGTAATTCATTAAACTAAATTTTCTTCAAAAAGTCTAATTTTCCCGAGAAATTACTTATATGCTTCCTTAACATACCCGCGAATGGAAATTGCCATTGTTAATTGACAATACGTCATACATAATTACATAATACAATATATCTGAAGGTCGAGTTGAAAGCCACAGAAAGTGTTCTTTTCTTTTGACGCATAAGATTTTGCATTAATGCTGCTTAATATGAAAACAAAAATAGGTCCGCTAATAACGGAGCGCAATTCGTTCCCATGGGATTTCCAATAGATTGTTGGAAGACCTGGTCTCCAAAAACCACATAGATAAACAAATCGCGGAATTCAGCTACCTGGTACAAGCTTTTAAACATCATATTGTGTAACAATTATTTTGTACGTAAGATAAATAAAAACTCTAATTATTCATATAAAATATGTAGCAAAGATGTAGAAAATTCAAAGTTTCTAATTTTTGATTGTGCAAATGTACGAGATTTCTGGATTATAGTCAGAGATTTCTGAGGTTTTGATATGAAATGGAAATATATAATTTTGGTTTTTAGAAATGAAAGAACTGTCATGTATAATTTACTTTGTCATCTGTGGTTATTGTATTGTCGTAATGTATTGTCGATTAGAAAATGCTAATGAAACAGCTGTAGGGGTATTATTTTTTTTTAAATCCTGAATTATTCGGAAATATTACATGCTATGGGAGAAACAAAATATTCTTTATTTTTTAAAAATCTATTTTAAAGAATGTAAATGTTTAATATATCTTTGAGGGAGACCAGATCCTCAGGGCGAACGTAAGAAGGGATGTAAAATTAGAGACTCTGAGATGGTGAAAAACGTAATTCCCTTCTAGATATTATAATTAAAATTATTACAGTGTAGAAATATATTGCAAACTAATATGATATTGTTAAATGCCACTAAATTTTCTTAAAATTATACAGAATTTGTAATTTTAAAAATGTATAATCTTTTTGCCTTTTGAAAAAAAATATATTATCTTTACAAGCATTCTGCGAAATGCTACACGTATTTACAATGTTACTTGTAATGGAGCTTATCCCCCGTCAATTCAGTAATAATGGTCTAACAACTAGTATAAAAAACGTCAATCAGTATATGAATCAGTGATAAATTGTGTCTTTACTTTGAAAATCAATAAAGTTGTGATATTTAAAATATAAATTGCAGAGGTGCATTTTATGAAAAAAAATACTTGCATATTCAAAAAATTAAAGTGGAAGGGAAAAAAATTACATTACGTCTATCCTTCAGCATTCAATAATCCAGAAGTGAAAATATAACTAGAAAGATTACATGATCAGTACGTACTGGTCCCTGCTGACAAAACAGGTAACAACTTTGTCGTTGTTTGTAAGGCTCATTATATCAAATGCACTTGGATGTAATTCTGCGAGTGATAATTCAATTTATACCATGTTTGCTCTGTTCCTGTTTTGTATTGTTTTATGGACTTTTGATCTTGAATACTGTTTGTTATTTCCATGAATTTCAGCTATAGTTCCCTATCAAAAGAAGAAATTATTTAATTTAAAATATTTTTAATATTCCCCACAACCAAATTGAATTTGAATTGCCATATCTATATTGGACTCTGAAATTCATAAAAATCCTTACAAACACAGATACATGGCGAGTTTCCGTAAATGTTCAGCCAGGTCTCTTTTTTCACTTCTCATTAAGATATTAGCAATGATGAAAGGAAAACTTCAAGAGAACTGAGCAACAATATGTTCGAAAAGTGGCTTATATAAGATGTGAATAATTAATAATTCCAAGGAACCTTCTAAAAATCTAAAATCACAAGAAAAAAAAAAAAAGCAACAACAGCGGCTTAAGGTAGGATTCTTCTCACATTTCTTGTATTCAAAAATTAATGACATTTTCACAGAACCAAGAGGACAATATCACCAAGCGATGGAATCAGTGAGATTAAATTTGACTGCTTAATATTAGAGGCAAGGTCAGGTCAAGGTCATTACCTTTTTCCTGGACATTAAGAATAAAAAAATTACTGTTTCCAATCATGCGATTCCTACTTGTAATTCAAAGGATAGAATGTTTTTCTTTTTTCATAAAAAGATACAACTATATAGGGCCTATAAGATGATTTTACCAAATTGACATGGATAATTTAAATAAAATGCTTATGGATATTTGCTAATCCGAATTTCCACTACTTTTCATATTTTTTTTTTTGAATATATTAGTTATTTTTATACGCCTCCTATATTTATTTTTTCTCATTTTCACATACAGTAAAGTTGTCACATAAAGGTACAAAATGATACAAAAGCTAAAAGTTTTGATCGTTTACAAAGAGAGAAATAACACTTTTTACAGAATTTGGCTCAAATCTGCACTTAGATTTGAAGCATTTAAAATCGTATTTATTTGATATATTTTGAAACTTAAGTCCCTTATTATTAATTTAACTTACATTTGAAAATTTCATTTAGTCTATGATTGCGTAAAAATTATAAGATATTTTTATATGCCACCATTCCGCCAAAAATATAGTCCCTGTTAGTGTTCAAATGCAGTTAACCATTTTTGTTTAAAGTGGTACAATTGTGACGAGGAAAGAAATATAAGGTCTTTTAAATATATAAGACATATAAGACATATAAGCAAATATACTTTGAATATTTCATCTAGACAGAAACTAGAGAAGAATCCTACCTTTAATTTTTTTTTAATTTTATACACAAACAATTTAAACGATAAATTAAAGTCCAGGCTTTTTGATATCATTACCATCTGCTTTTCCAATACAATTGAAACTCGTAAATTTACAATGCATACCTCAGTTTGCCAAGAATATTGACTAAGCCGAGTACATTTTTTTTCAAAGTGGTTATAATTGGCAATTTCACGCATTTGGAAAAGAAATATATATATTTTCGAGGTTTGTTAAGTTAGTTCCAAATTTAACTCACTTTTATTGGTTTTTATATTTAAAAGTGCGTAATTGTTCAAAGTGAATTGTAACAACTGTGTTGATTTTATCATTCGGCCGGACGTTTAAGCGTACTTACTTATACATAATTAATTCTGCATTAATATTTGAATTAATTGTTCAGTTCATATTGAAATGAAAATGTAAATAAAGGACTTTTTTTTAAAACTGGTGACAAGGGATGTATAGATCTTTTAGGCATCTGATCTTATCTTTGCTTATTTTCAGGATTTTTTAAGTTTGTCCTCTTTCCAATTCGTATTTTCGTATTCTTCTTTAACGAAGTTTGCTCCTGATATTTAAAGTCATAAACATTTTTTAAAGTATATTTATAGTTTCTACACACAAAGCTTAATTAAAAATTAAATAGATAAACGGGGGTCAATATGCTTCTTTTGGCCCTGCAGTACATTTATTATATATGACCTTTTCTGCACCAAAATTCGTGTCTTAATAAAAAATTCTGCGGTCGGCAGGGATGCTCACTCCTCCATGGCACCTGATCCCACCTCTGATGTTTCGGGGGTCCCTGTTTGCTCTGCTCTTATTTTGTATTGTTTTATGGACTTTGAGATTGAATACTATTCGTTATCTCCATATCCTTCATGTAGAATTTTTGAAATAAAGTTCCAGACCCAAATCTATTTAAAAACTCAGGATCGAACCTCCGTAAAAATCTTAAAATTTTTTTATATGATACACCGGTCGGTTCAAAAGATGCAAACCAACACATGAATACGAATATCTTTGGGTCTCTTAAACTAAAAATTGAACTTACCTATTACATCCTTTTGCGAAGTTCAACGCTGATTGTTTGTGCACAATTATCACAAACAAGATGATTTTGAAGGTAAACATCTTTGTTAAAGCATATAGAAACTTGATGATGATAATTAACCTTTGGTCTATAATATCTGAAATACTTAATGAGGTTTAAAATCTGAGTCAGATCTATATTTGCATTTTGAAAAAGTTACTTCCCCAATAATTGTCCTTTCTACAGAATTAATTCATTAGCAATGGAAATATAGAGATAACAAACAGTATTTCAACTCAAAAGTCCATGAAACGACAAAAAATATTTCCTGATACATCCTGACACTCGCGCATTACGTTCTGTTGACAAATTTGTTAAATGGAACGGATTTCTACTCAAGATAATAACCAAATAATCAACGTACGATTTACGACGTATAACCAATTTATACTCAAAAATCTTTCAAGTTAGCCAATCTTCTACAATAAGTGATTTCAAAGTTTCATAGTTCCGATATTTGCTATCTAAAAAGACTTGCCGTTGTTAATCAGGGGTCATTCAATCTTCAATGCAATACATATGCCAAAAATCCCCTTCTTTATATTTTATTCACACATTGATTATTGTTGAAATGTTTTACAGTAAAATATCTTTTAAGCCGTATTCCAATATAGAACAAAGTTCAAATACAACAAATATCGAGTGTTCCTTGTTCAATTTTGAGTAATGTTTTAATCTGCATGTTCCGAGTCTGACTTCCATTTAATTCGATACACAAGAGCATGCTCTTCATAAAATGTATTTAGAATAACATGAATTTTCAATGCTTTATTTAACTTAGTGCATTTCGTTTAAATTTCAAATGTTTATACGAAGAATATCCTAAGTTTTTGTAAATAAATTTTAGAGGGTATGGTTAAGAGGTAAGAATCCCCCATCCAGTGAAAATTAGATTGTAAATTAAATTATTTTCCCTTTTTTTGTTTTCATTACTTTGTCTGTTAAGGGAAAACGAATTCAAAGATTCGATTCCATCGATTAACAAATTTTATTCTAAAACATTTCCTGGTTGATATTGAAAATACTGAGACATGCATAATTAAAAATACAACAAAGCTTCCTACACAACTAAAACCGTGTTATCTCTATCTCTAGTTTAAATTCTTCTACTTCACTTCTTTGAACTTCTCTCTGAATATTTTCTTGTGAGATGCTCTTAGTTCCCTCTGCTACTTCGATGGATTCTTTTTCACAATAAAGTCCTTCTTCATTCCATAAAGTGTCAAAGTAATTTTCACTTAAATTGGGAGCATACTTAAATTCAGAGAGTTGACTTTCGGAACTAGATTGGGTCAATCTATGTGAAAAATCAAGACACGATTCTCCTTTCATTCGGCTAAAATTAAAGTTACCAGGCAGAGTTTCGAAAATATTATCTTCAGCTGTGCCATGTAGATTCAAACTTTCGCCTCCTATAAGTGTAACAAAGTTTTCATCGGTACCAAGAATAACCCCAGTGCTACGCCAGTCGTGGTCATAGATAGCAGTGCTCTGTTTTTGTTTCAACAGTAAGATGTTGTAATCACAGTTGAACGAGATTATTTTGTACATGCTTAGTCTCTGTGAGTTACTAGATCTATATTCGGATACATCATTTTCTCTTCTGAACTCGAAAGAAGTACACTGAGCGGGATTCAATTGTTGATTTAGTTGGGATTTCTGAATTTCATCATAGTCTCGGGTCTCTTCATCATAAGTCCTTGGGATATCTCTTTGTTGAATGATTTTGTTCATATTTTGATCGTTGATATTTGCGTGATCTGTTTGTAAAAAATGGCAGATTATATAAATATCAAATTTTAATAAATGGATTTTAATAATGTGATTCTTAATTTTAATTTCCTGACACGATAATAATTCTAATAACTAATATCAATCGACCGAACCATTAATCCTTCCTTTTATTTTATCATTATTAAAGGATAAGCATAAAAATTATTCCTTCTAGACACTTTAGCTGGCCCTACCTCTTGAATTTCAATGGATCCTTGCTATGTCTTATTCACCGAAAAGTATGGTTTTAAAGATTCATGGAATCAATCACTTTTATTTTCTTCTCACTTCTATTATTAAAATTATTATTAAAAATACAAATCTAATTTACCTTGACTAGAACTTCTTGCATTACAAACAACAGGCATTCTACATTTAGGTCTGAAAAAGATATAAGATGACCATCATTTTTCATTATTATAAAAATAATTATAAACTGAAAAATACGTTGTCTTTGTATTTGCTAAAAAAGGGATTAGGCATAATGCTTTTTTACTTGAGTGCATTAAAAACTCCACCAACAAATGCTGCTGCTATCAAAGCAATCAGAATTGAGGCAACCAACATCCAATGATTGTTCTGTTCTGTTTTATCTGATGTTGATGATGTTGTTGATGATGATGATGTTGAGGGTTTTAAAGATGTAAGAAATTCTGTTATTTCCCTAGGCTTCTCCGATGAAGCAGATTCGAATATACTGGTTGGTGCTTCTGATTGAGTTAAAAGTATGTGACCATCAACTGTAGGATCATCTCTGACTGACGATGGTGATGAAAGTTCTGAAATATAAGGGAATCCATTCAGCTCTTATGTTATTGAGGATTAACAGTAATATTATTTTTAACATACGTTTGGTCTGCTCTTATTTAGATGGACTTTTGATATTGAATACTGTTACAATTCGTCATCTTTATATGCAAGGAGTTTGAATGAATTAAGGTCAAAGTTCAGACATGGTATACTTTAGTACTTACTTAAGAATAATAAAAACTCTTCATAATTTGTTTTTGTTTTATACAATTTAATGATAAAAATATAATGAGTGCAGATGAAATTGCTATTTATTTGAGATAATTCTTCAACCATCACTTTTCCTCTTTGTGCAACAGTTAATGACGAATTTTACAGTTGATGGCTTATATTTACACTGGAAAATATTTGAAAGCTATTCATCCATACAGATATTAAGCAATCAAATTCAATGGAAGATAAAAATCGGTCTTTCAAGCACATATCACATGTACGTTGTCTAGGCAGAGAGCGACACATACCCTTAACCCTTATCTTTTCATCGTGACAAATCCTCGCAAAATGCTTTTTCTGCCTTTTTATTTTTTCAGAAAATGAGAGTATGAGGGAATATTTGGCCTAACAAATACGTTAATCTTGATATTCCACTCCCGTACTCCTTTGTATTGATTATGTAAATCGTAGATGTGCCTATTAAACCATAATTGAAACCATTTTTATGTTTTCAAACCAATCCTTATCAGTACCGTCATACATATTACAAAATGCAGGTTAAGTTGTCAGGTTAAACCAAAGACTACAAAAGTCAGCGGTTCTGGTAAAAGAACAACCAAAATTGCTCATAAGATTTCTGACTGAACATACATATATTAAAACATGCGGGGATAACGAACAGTATTCAATATCAAAAGTCCATTAAACAATATAAAATAGGAGCAGAACAAACACGGACGTAAAAAACAACTGAATCGCCTTAACTTTTGTATCTGATAGTTTTTAGCAGTTTTATTAAATAGCACTGTATTTATTTACTGAATGTTGACTTATCATTTGAAGCGTTAACGTTGACATGTCCAAAGATGGCTCTGATTGTCTTAAAGTGTTCAGTGTTGAAATATTCATGGAGGTCTCCAACCAGCTTGACACTGGCACTACTGTGGATACTTGTTCTGAATTACAAATTTAGCTCACAAAGATAAAACAAAATGATTGAATAAAATAGCCAAAGTCATTCAAATTCTTTTGTCGTTATAATATACATATTCAGTCCCTTATATTTATAATACAAATAATGAACACCTTTCAAAGATACATTCGAGTGACATCCATTTGCAGGATTACAATGTTGTGCATTGCATTCACAAGGAACCTGACAAAGATGGCCATATAATCCTGTTTCCCATTGTTGTGAACAATTCATCCCGAAACTTCCCAATGGACACTCTGCATGAAAACAAAAGTCTTCAAAACAAGGAAATAAATCTTTATATGAAAGAATATTTTGTAGGAAATAATCTATTTACTTTTAATCTCCTGAAATATAACATAATGTGTACAGTGTACATTTGTACATTGTACTGATAAGGGTAATGTGTAATTGTAAAATAACTTACTGATACAGTCCATCCATTGGTCATCAAAATAGAAGTTATATTTACACATAAAACTCTCCCTAAAATTAAGAAATACATTTTATTTTTTCCATTACATTAATTAACAAATTATATCTTCCATGTTAATTTTTCGTACCTGTTCAGTTCCAGAGTATTCAGCATTACAGCGGTTTGGATTAAAATTATTGTTGACATACTACATTTCATTTTATAATTTACTTCCATATTTTTATTATGTATGCAACAGATGTAAGTTTTTATTGGGGAATTTAATTCTACAAAACCAACAATTTACAAAAATACCAGGAAAAGTTAATGTTTGATTATACTGTCCTATAATATGACTTTCAGTCAAATGAAATTGAACTTATACTTTAACCAGTCATTTTTAAAATAAGGGTTATTCAATTTTCCCGTAACATCCTTTATAAATTATATATAAACATCCGGTACTATTGAAAAAGATTTGAATTTTATTGGAATGTGTTGTTAAATCAAATTTTTTAAAACTAATCTTAACAAATATTATCGAGTCCAATAAATGACTGCACAAAGCTGACTTACGAAATGGGATTCTTAAAGCAGTACTATACATGCATGTAACATGTACATATCAAAATGTTTGATGATAAAGATATAAAATCTTAAAAGATAACTGTAAATTACTTTGTTTTTAATATCCCTCTCTAGAATTTTTCACTGATATGGAAACGCCAACAATTTGACATATACTCGGCACTTAGGCCATTGACCAGTGAGGTCTTTTTCCTCACTGTGAAACGGCGAAAAGTTAAACCCCCGTTAAATAAATTGACCGAGGATCTCTTTTCTACGTAGAAATTTGACTCCCTGGTCAGTACTTTATGTAGAAAAATGACTAACGTTTTGTAAAAATAATGACCTTGGGGTCACTTTTCTCCATTTTGATTGTTGTAAAATGTCCCGTGTCATATTTTGATAATAATATTTCTGTAAGCTGAATGCATTCGGGAGAATATCAGAAGCCTAAACATGGTCGTGCGTACCAGTAGGGGAATGGGCGGTCATTTTTGCCAATATATAGACAACTATATGGTATTTCATTAAAGTATGTGTAGATCACGCGCTCAAAAGTTCATTAATCTTTACAAAATAGGAGAGGAGCAAACACGGACCTCCAAATCATCAGGAGTGGAATCAGGTACCAAGGAGGAATGAGCTTCCCCTGCCGACCAGTCACAGCCGCCTTGTGTTCCTTGTCATGTTCGGAGAAAAAAGAAAAACCCCGTGGACAACTCAGAGTGTGAATGATGGCCTGACAATCAGTATGATAAAAGTTAGTCAGCATACAGAAAAGTTTCTTTTGGCCAACGAGCGCCAATATTCACCAACATAAGTTCAATAACTCCTTTATTATATAGCTAAAACATTTCCACATAAATTATAATAATTATTCCAACAAAAATCTCCTCAAGTTAATGATTTTTTTAGTATCGGTCTTCAAATTAACGCCTGTCCTGTTAGCGTTCAATATAGCATCATTTCTATGACCCTACTGAGCAATATGATTTGCTTATTTAGGGTTTTAATTGGGTGTAATACGTACTATATTTTAATAAATAATTTCATTTTTGTAAGAAAAATGAACACATCTTACCTAGATGCCACTTCCTTTCTTTCATTTAGCACTGAGAATTTGACCAGACGATTTTTTTGTTTACAACGGGGCGTTCGATATTGAACGCTCGTATTCGGAATGTATTGGGCATACTCATGTACGAAATACAAAGTTAGCATTCAATAAAACGTCAAGATATTGAACGCTAAATTTCTCTAGATTTTTGGTAGTTTTTTTATTAGAGACTATTTATTAGCTATATAATAATTCAAATTGTTTTATCCCGTTGAAAGGAAATATTGCATAGAAATGTTCTAAAGCTATTAGAGCAAAGATATGAGCATTTTTATATTTGTTTATCATATCTAATACATTAAGTTTCCACTGTTGTCATTTACTTTGCTGTTGGCAGAGAAAAACGGTGTTCTAATAATTTTCAAAATTCCATATCTCTTTGATTTTACTCTGTATAATTAGGTTAAAAAAAAAGTCAAAATCAAGTTTTAAAAGATTTTTTTTATATTTGCAGACGCTTAAAGTTTTAGAAACTTACTTTAAAAATGGCACGAAAAAGGCGCTTTTAAGAATATTAGATGAAACATATGCAGATAACGAACAGTATTCAAGATCAAAAGTCAATAAAACAATACAAAATAGGAACAGAGCAAACACGGACCTCATTGTCATGATCGAAAAAAAACCCGGAAAATCCGTCGTAAATAATGGACTTACAATTAGCATGAAAAACATCAGTCAGCATTTGACTTAATGATTAATTTAGTAACCAATGATCAACTTGTTTGCAGTAAAAAACCAGTACAAATGAGTACCATTTAATACTGCTTGTACACGTTCAACACAAGCCTCTTTCTTTACTCCTTAATCAAATATTAACAAGAGCGAAGGACAAACTTAAAGAGCACTGCTCAACAAGATATTCAAAAAATAGTGTGAATCAGATTCTGGATACTTAACAATTCCAAGAAACTTTTGGACAATTTGAAATCACAATATTTTACAAAAATCAAGAGCTGAAAACTTTACCACTTTTCAACTTAATACACGGCCATTCCCCACGACAAATTAAAGTTCAGGCTTTTAGATATCATTGACAGCTGCTTCTTCAATAAAAATTGAACTCGTAAATTTACTTACCTTGTCATTGGTCATTTGCAAAATTATTTTGCTACAAACATTCTGCTTGTACACAGAAGTATTCTGAAGTTGATATCTAAAAGATGCTTGAGTTTCTGATTGATAATATATATGTTGTTTTTTAAGACAAGGTCTTCCAGCAAACTCCTCAAGAGGGACGTTAAACAATATACAATAAATCAATCCAGCAAACTTTTGGAATTTTCATCGATACCAATTGCGCCCATTTATAAGCACACTTATTTTTGTATTCATATGAAGCGGACTTTGTGCAAAATCTTATGCATGAAGAGAAGAAAACACTTGCTATAGCATTCAACTCAAAGTGTAGATAATTATATCGACGACGTATTGGCAATGAACAATGGTAATTTCCATTCTTACGTTGATACGATATATCCTGGTGAGCTTGAGATAAAAGATGATTGATTGATTGCATATTGTTTAATGTCCCATTTTCCACCCATTTCACCCATATAGAGACGTCACCGTTTGCGGTGAAGGGCTTCAAATTTAGGCCTATACTCGGCACTCAGGGCCATTGAGCAGTGAGGGTTCTTTAACGTGTCGACGCTTACCGTGACACGGGACCTACGTTTTTTAGGTCATATCAGAAAGACCCGTGACTTTCACTTTTAATGCCGAGTGCTTGGCGAAGAAACAGTCACTACCCAAGTTTACGTCTTAGGTTTGGCGCAGCGCCACGAACGAGAAACGAACCCGGGCCTCCCGATCATGAAGCGAACGCTCTATCACTAAACTACCGTGACAGGTTTGAGATAAAAGATACCACAGAGTCTTACAAATCTGTTTCATACTTAGATATTTTACTTGAAAAGGACGTTAATGGTAATCTAACAACCAAGCTATATTATAAACGTGGTGACTTAAGCTTTTCCATCGTCAACTTCCCTTATAATATACCTTCATCACCTGCATACGGAGTATATATTGTATCGAAACCGAGGGTATCGTGTAATAATTAACTCGTGGGCCGCTATTGGTTATCTGGTCACTTGTCGAGATTTGATGGTTCCGTTGGTTACAGTTTATATTATGGTTAATAACCAAGTTTTGGTCACTTAATTGGTTAACAGAATGACCAACTTTTGGTCATTTATTTGGTTGACGTAATGACCAACTTTTGGTCACTTATGTGGTTGACGTAATGACCAACGTATGGTCACTTTAAACAATGTTTCTTAGGAATAACACTTGTTAAAAGTTTATAACATTTATTAAGACGATCAAATGGTCCACTTATAAACACACAAAATGGTACACTGTAACTTGGTTCGTACAACGTTATTTGGTTTACAAAAAGGTGACCAACCGATGGTCAATCCAGGACATTTCTAAAAACTTGGTTCCCTTTATGGTTTCGTATACATAGACTTGGTACCGTCTTATAACCGAAGTATACGGAGTCGTTTCCCAAACCAGGGAAGGCTGTGTGCTCCGAGTCGCTCCCCACAGCCGACTGAAGTCTAAACACAAAACAGCTGAGTTATATAGACAAATGTTGTTATGATGACGTAAGAGACTATCAGATACCTATTACGTCACAATCAATGCAATCAATATTAAAATTACCTACAAAATTAATAACGTTGTACCAATATAAAACATGCAAAATACATCACTTTGTCATTAAATTATACAAGTTATATAAATAAAGTTATTAAATCAGTTATTGTTGATTTCTTTCGTTAACTGTTCATTGACAATTATTTACGGAGTTTATAAACATCGGGTTCAAGTTTCATATATTCCAAACTTGTAAACAAGAGTTAACCCGAATTTCACAGGTACACTTCGTGTAACGTAACAATATATATATATATATATCTCAGTTGATTCGATACGCAAGAGCATGCTCTAGGTATGAAAAATTTCTGAAGCGAGGTAAATTATTGACAAGCAAGTTGATGAAACAAGAATATTAGTAGTCTCGTTTATAATCATCATATCGTAAGTTCTATGGTCAATACAATGACCTTGTCAGCAAATACAATTTATCATTGAGTCAAATGCTGACTGACGTTTTTCAAACTAATTGTTAGTCCATTATTCATACATTGAATTGACGACTGATTTTTCCGTTATTTCCCGATTATGACAAGGAGCGAACGGCGGGTGTGTCCGGGCAGTAGGGGATGCTCACTCCTTCATGACACCAGATCCCACCTCTGATGTTTAGGAGGTCCGTGTTTGCTCTGCTTTTATTTTATATTGTGTTATGGACTTTGAGATTGAATACCTTTCGTTATCTCTGTTTCCTTCTCGGTTCATATGTATTAAATTCAAAACATCGGGTAAGGTTTCGTGCGAATATGTGGAATAAATATTTTACTGACAGGACAGTGGTATTCTAGCAGCACTTTTTGAGGCAAATTAGATGCTTTTAGACTATATTATTAACTTAAAAAGAAACTATTAAACTCCGGGATATTGTTGTTCTGAAAGCTTATTTGGCTATTAATAGAAGTCACGATGCCGTGGTGATGAACTGCACGTCTTTGCGTTAGACAATGTTTAATCTTTATCCGATAGTTATTGATAGTTTGCATTTATCAGCGGTTTTGGTAAATAATCAAACTTAATTTTCTTTAAAACGTCTGAATTTCCCGAGAAAATATTTACATACTTCCTCAATATATAAATCTCTTGAAGAGGCAAATAGACCCTACAGTGTTGTACATATCAGAAAGTCGAAACAGGAGAATTTGTTAGGAGAATTTTCTGCCAGAGAACAATGTGATAAGTTAACAGAAATAACAATATCAAGAATAATTCAATGGTGACCAGCTAGCAGGGAACCTTATGATTTGAAAAAGAAATGTTCAGAATATTTGAAGAATTTGTTATCTTTCTTTTTTTACAATAACCTTTGAAAATACGCATGACTCCTTTGACGAAAAGAAATAAAATTTATAAATATTGTATACTCTCTGATGATGATGATGACGACGACGTTGATGGTGATGTTGGGGGTTTTACAGATGTTTGAAAAACTGTTATTTTCGTAGGCTTCTCTGACGAAGTAGATTCGAATATACTGGTTGGCGATTCTGATTGAGTCAAACGTCCATGACCCGGAACTGTAAGATCATCACTGACTGATGATGGTGATGAAAGTTCTGAAATGTAAGAGAATCCATTTAGATATGATTTTATTAAGGATTAACAACCATATATTGTTTTTTCCTATTATTTGCATTTATGCAAAGAGGTTGATTAAAATAAGGGTTAAAGTTGTGTATACTATTTACTTCAGAATCTTAGAATTTATTTGCTTTTTTGTCGTTTTTTTTTTTTTTTTTTTTTTGTTCGTATACAATTTAATGATATAGAAAAATAATAATGAGTACATTATGCCGTTTATTTGAGATATTTCTAAAAGTATCACTTTTGCTCTTTATGCAACAGTTATTGATGACAACTCGCCTGATTTTTGCAAGATGAGCGGAAATGAATACTGTTCGTTATCTCCATGTGTTTCATTTTTATCCATAAAGATATTTAGCATAAAAATTCAATTAAAGATGACATCGGTCATTTCAAGCACATAAAACATGTACGTTGTCTAGTCAGGGAACGACTCCTATCTGCAACCTTTATCTACGTTTTTGACAACATCGAAAAATCGTTCACGGTAGCCTAGTGGTAGAGCGTTCGCTTCGTGATCGGGAGGCCCGGGTTCGATTCTCGATCGCGGCGCCGCGTCAAACGTAAGACGTAAAAACAGATAGTGACTGATCCATCGCCAAGCGCTCGGCATCAGAAGTGAAATTCACGGGTCTTGCAGATATGACCTTAAAAACGTAGGTCCCCTGTCATGGTAGGCGCTGGCACGATAAAGAACCCTCACTGCTCAATGGCCCTGAGTGCCGACTATAGGTCTAAATTTGAAGCCCTTCACCGGCATACGGTGACGTCAACATATGAGTGAAAAATTCTCGAGTGGGACGTTAAACAATATACAATCAATCAATCAATCAAAATCCACAAAAAAGCTTTTTCTATTTTATTTCATTTTTTCAGAAAATGAGTGTGTTACGGGATAATGAGCCTTCGAAATGTATAAATTTAATTCGTGACATTCTACCTCCCGTACTCTCTTGTATTGATAATGTTAATCATTACTCAGGCCTATAACGCAATAATTGAAAACATTTTTTATATTTTATGAAAAAAAATATCTATGCCTTAATAAATATTATATAGGCGACTGTATAAGACAGGGTTTCTGGTACAAGAATAAAAGTTCTAGACACACCGCTTAATTTATTTTTTGACCGAACATAACACTAATTTTTTCATACCCTCTGTGTTTTCATAGCAGATTTATGATAAAAAGTATCAGGTAAAATTGTGTTTATTTAATGGATGTTGATTTATCCATTTTAAGCGTTAATTGACATGTCCAAAGAGGTCTCTGATTGTGGTGACGTGTTCAGTGTAGAAATATCCATTGAATTATCTAATCGTCTTGACATTTGCACAGTCTGTTGTCGCGTCTTTTTCACTTCTGTGGACACTTTTGGAATCATAAATCTAGTTTTTAAGAAAGCTATTTGCTTAACAAAACTAAATAAAATAAATTAAAACACATGGATAAAATAGGCAACCACTTTTAATCTCTTGTGTCTCTTTTATATACATCCAGTTTTATACTTTAAAAAATTCAAATTGTGAACAGAAAAATACACCTTTATTTGCACACAGAACTCTTTCTAAAATTGAGAAATACATTTTATTTTTTCCATTACATTATTTAAGCAAAGTATGTAGTCCATGTTGATTTTTCGTACCTGTTCAATTCCAGAGTATTCACCATCCCAGCGGTTTGAATCCAAATTATTATTGACAAACACCATTTAGTTTTCTATTTTACTTCCATTATGTTTATGATATATGCAACAGATGTAAATTTTATGGGGAAGTTAATTCTACAAAACCAACAAATTAGAAAAATACCAGGAAAATTAAATGTTTAATTAGACTGTTCTATAATATGACTTTCACTCAAATGAAATTGAACTTCTACTTAAACCAGTAATTTTTAAAATGTAGGGCTATTCAATTTTCCCGCAACATCCTCTATAAAATATATATAAACATCCAGTACTGTTTAAACAAGTATTTTAATTTAATTGGAATGTGTTGTTCAATTAAAATTTTCTGTTACTAATGTTAACAACATTATCGAGTCCAATAAATGACTGCACAATGCTGACTAATGAAAAGGGATACCTTAAAGCAAGTCTCTGATATCTTCATTTTAAGAAATATAAAAGGCATGTACGTCATATAGATACGATTTTGTTTTCTTTAAAGTAAGGATTTAAAAATACAATACATGTACGTATCAAAATCTTTAAAAATAACGGTAAATTAGTTTGTTTGTATATTCCTCTCTAAAATTTTCAATGCTATGGAAACTCTAACAATTTGACCTATACTGGGCACTTAGGCAATTGTCAAGTGAGGGGTCTTTTTCCTCCCCGTGAAACGGCGAAAAGTTACCCCCCCCCCCCGTAAAAAAATTGACCGGGGATCATTTTTCTACGTAGAAATTTGACACGGCCCTTCAAAACATCAGAGGTGGGTCAATACTCTATGTAGAAAAATGACCCATTTTGTACAAATTATGGCCTTGGGATCATTTTTCTCCGTTTGAAATGTTGTAAAATGTCCCGTATCATATTGTGATGCAAAAACTATTTTTGGTTATAATATTTTTGCAAGCCGAATGCATGCTGGAAAAATTAAGCAGCCTTAACATGGTCGTACGTACCAGGACGGGGATGTGCTGTCATTTTTGCTGATATATAGAAATATAAATAGTATTTCATTGAAACATGTGGAGATCACGAGCTCAAAAGCCCATCAAGTATTATAAAATAGGAGAGGTGCAGACATGAACCTCCAAATCATCAGGGGTGGAATCAGGTACCAAGGAGGAGTGAGCTTCCCCAGCTAAATGGTCAGAGCCACCGTGTGTCCTTTGTCATGTTCGGAGGAAAACGGAAAGCCCCGTGGATAACTCAGTGTGTGAATAAAGGCCTGGTAATGAACAGCAAACAAACAGCAATAGAATTATTGTCTAAAAATATACATAAAATATTTTACGCATTAGAAAATTTTTTTCCTCAAATAGACAGAAAATAAAAAAAAAAAGTTTTGAAAAAGGCTTACACAAGCAAACTTCATGGACAACACAACCACGAGGTGTTGTGACCTTGAAACTGACTGGCGAGATAAGTAATTTCAATCAAACCTGTGAATTTATATATATTAAGATCTATTTTAGCTCAAGTGCATTCAGTTGATTTGAAGACAGTCAGGAATAAGATTACAAAACAGTGTTCGACAAAATCATTTATAAAATGTTAGTATGCCACTCACTTGATTCACATACATACGGATTATATATCTCTCAGTTGATTAGATACGCAAGAACATGCTCTATGTATGTAAAATTTATAAAACAAGGTAAATTATTACAAACAGGTTAATGAAACAAAAATATCAGCAGTCTCGTATAAAGTCAACATTTCGTTAGTTCTATGGTCGATACAACGACCTTTTCGGCAAATGCAATTTATCATCGATTCAAATGCTGACTGACGTTTATTATGCAAATTGTTAGTCCATTATTTACATACATGTACTGAATGGATGACAGATTTTTCCGTTATTTCCCGATCATGACAGGGAGCGCTTCATACGGCGGGTGTGACCAGTCTGAAGGGGGATTGCTCACTACATCATGGTACCTGATCCCACCTGATTTTTTAGAGGCCCATGTTTGCTCTGTTCCTATTTAATACTTTTTATTGACTTTTGAACTTGAATAATATTCGTTATCTCCATATCTTTCCTTTATATTTTTCTTTCATATTCAATTTTACTCTTTAATGAAATGAATTATTATTTTAAACATTATTGATAAGAAAGAAACTTGAGATGTATATTGATGTTGATAGCCTTACTGCCTTGTGAAATTTCTGCTCTCTGTGTAATTGCCACAGGTACTGCTGTGTGTGGTGATGCTATTCATAATTGTACGGTGTAATGACCGGGGGTCATTTTTTCAACAACAAAAAATAAAAAAAGACCCCCAGGGGTCATTATCTTATCCGTGAGTCCTGTTAAAATTGATCCCTGTTGAAAAATGACCTCTTTTAGAGTGATACAAAATTTACAAGTTTGAATTGAGCCAGAGCATCAAGTCGGCTGCAAAATGTATTATTTTTGCATTTTAAAAAAATTCGCAACAAAGCTGTAGGAAAATTTCAAAGATAAAAAATAAATGTACCATGCATGGTACATATCTTTATTAAAATTTCGGTGTGATCTAACGAAGTATATAAATTCGTGTACAAAAGATACGGCATCCTAGCAAGTCAAAGGTCCTGCGCTGCCGTTGCAAAACATGCTAAAATACTTAAAACTTTTCAACTTTATACACAACCATTCCCCACGATAAATTAAAGTCCAGTCTTTTTTATAACATTGACAGCTGTTTTTTATGCGCTCGGATCGATAGATCCAGGGCGTATATTGTTTTTGTCTTGTCTGTCTGTCTGTTTGTTTGTTTGTCCCGAACTTTAACCTTCAGCATAACTTTTGAACCATGAAAGATAGAGACGTCATATTTGGTATGCATACTCCACTAATTAAGCTCTTTCATATGACACCAAGGTCAATGACATTGTGACCTTGACTGTGGCCTATAAGCTAAAAATAGCTTTTTCTGCAAACTTTAACCTTCGCCATAACTTTTGAACCATGAGAGATAGAGGCTTCGTATTTGGTATGCAAACTCCACTAATCAGGTTCTTCAAAATGACACCAAGGTCTATGACCTTGTGACCTTGACTGTGACCTTAATGCTGAAAATAGCTTTTTCCGAACTTCGTTGCCGCCGGGCGCATAGTGTTTCACAAACACATTTTTTTTTTCAATAAAAGTGGAACTCATAAATTTCTTACCTGGTTATTGGTCATTTGCAAAATTATGATTTATGATTTTGGAGATCGGGTCTTCCAACAATCCACTGGAAACGCCACGTATACCAATTGCGCCCCGTTATCAGCAAACCTATTTCTGTATTCATGCAAACCTATTTCTGTATTTATGGAGCATAATTTTTACAAAATCTTATGCATGAAAAGAAGATACATTCTCTGTTAGCTTAGACTCGACATTTAGATACCCGGGTATATTGACGACGTATTGTCCATTAACAATGGTAATTTCAATAACTTTCATAACATGCATAAAGAGTTTAAAAAGTACATGATAATATCGCAATTATTTCGATATGCAAGAGCATACTGTAGGTATGAACAATTTTTAAAACGAGGTAAAGTGTTGACAAACAAAATTGATGAAACATGAATATCAGCAGTCTCATTTGAAGTAATGATTTCGTCAGTTCTATGGTTGATACAATGACCTTGTCAGCAAATACCATTTATCATTGAGTCAAAAGCTGACTTCTGTTTTCCATATTAAATGTTAGTCCATTATTTATACACTGACTTGATGACACATTTTCGCGTTATGATCTGATCATGACAAGGAGCACACGGCAGGTGTGAACGGTCGTAAAGGATACTCACTCCTTCATGACTTCTGATGTCAGCTCTGATGTTTTTGAGGTTTGTGTTTGATCGCTCCGATATTGTATTGCATTTTAAACTTTTGAGCTTGAACACTGTTCTTTATCTCCTTATGTTTCATTGTATTCAAACGTCATACATTTTTTTTCCATAAGGAAACATATATATTGCTTCTATGTTTCAATGTTCTATTTTAACAGAGTAAATAAAGAAAATCCTTCATTTCCATAACATTGCCTATGGCATTCAGTTCTATAAAACAGTTTGTAAGAACAGCAGGTCCAACAAACTATTGTAATCCCCATGGGTAACACTTGTGCCCAGTTACTAGTAGATGGAAGAATATGGAGATAACGAACAGTATTCAATCTCAAAGTCCATAAAACAATACAAAACAAGAGCTGAGCAAACACGGACCCCCGAAACATCAGAGGTGGGATCAGATGCCATCAAGGAGTGAGCATCCCCTGCCGATCTATTTTCTGTTCATATGAAATCGATTTTATTCAATACCTTGAATACACACAAATAAATAATACATGATATTAATATACAAATAAATAATACACACAAATAACTAAAACACTTGCCTTCAGTTGTTCATTTAGATATATCAACGAAGCATTATCAGCTTACAATAAGTACTTCAAATTAATACATTCAATACATGAAGGCCGAGGTAACTGATATATTTTTTCTTACAATGTATTACAATGTTTTATGAATAAACAACGAGTAAAGATATACAAGAGCACTTTCTACAAAACATGAGATCAATTAGTAATTTTGCAATATTGATGGATTCTTTTGTACTCTTTTTGAAGATTCAGTAAAGTATATTATTATGCCTCCTATAATAATCACAATAAAAACACAATCTGATTGGCCGAGTCAGTCACGTGACCGTCGAGTTTGCCCTGCAACAAAGTGTTTTGTGTGGTTTCGATTGATTCAGATGGTTTATATCGTTGATTGTTGTGTCGATTCAAACGTATAAAATATAAATATTTAGAATAGTGTTCTCATAGTTGTGTTTTGAATACTGCTGGTATGTAAACGAAATGGTCTTGTCACGAATGATTTTTTATGAAGTGCGGCTACTGATATAACTAAGAGCTGTTTAATATTGTTCTTATCAAATGTTTACTCTATTCATTAGATCTTTCTTTTTATTTTCTAAACAGTCTTTGATTTGGTACATGTATAATAAACGTTTCCCGAGGATTTTTCATGGGCGAAGAAATCTTCATGTCTCCCTTCATGTCTTCCTTTCTCTATAGATCTTGTTGTAAACTCAGTTTTTAGTTTTAAGGACGAAATCGCTATAGTTTCGTGCTATGTGCCTTTAAGATGATTGCTAGTTGATATAAACATTATAAACGTGGACAAAGAGATCACTTTATAAAAAACATTTAATGCTTAGACACGGTTAATGATTAATTTAGTTGATACTTGGTCACCAAAGGAGTCAAGTAAGTGTGCTAGTTGTCATTTGAGTAGAATTGTGTAATAGTTCATTAGTTTTATTGACATTATATCTTAACCCTTTTATCTTTTTTGCTTCAAACTACTGTATATTTATCAACAACCAGATAATATTCCACGTTGTGATTCTGAATAACAGTTTTATCTGTAGTACATCCTGCGACATGATGGCATTTATGGGCGGGGCACTTACACCGCAGCACTGTTAAAGCCTATTATGAGAAATCAACGGAAAATAGACGAGCAAAAAAAGGAGGATTTTTTAAAAATTGAAGTTATTTTTTTTAATTAAGCTGTTTTATTATCACAGAACTTTAATACCTATGGAAATAGCATAGTATAACCCACACTGTACCGTATAAAGTTTTGTACCATCGATGGACAGTCACGTGATGAATGCATAGTTCGTGTACTGAATGTAGGTCATTAACAACTTTCAATATCGCAAGGGCATACCCTAGTTAAAATTAAAAATTCAAGCTATTAATTGTGTCTGCATACTTTGTAGTTTCTGAAAAGTGCTGCTGCTTTGAATAGAATTCGCTTTTAATAATTAAGATTTCAAGTAAATAGGCCAATGTCGAAATATGTTTGACATTTACCAAATATTTTGTGTACTTATAAAATCAGGCCCTCGATTTAAAGAAAGCAGCAGCACTTTTCAAGTTAAGGAAAATATCCGTTATATATATTCAAAAAATGGTTTAGATTTATGCAGTGTTTCCCCTTGCGAAAGTGCGATTTTATGAGGCATCTCGATGTAAAATATATGTAGCCTGTACATAAAAACACGACATAATTGATAAAATACATTTTCTTGTTAGTTAATTAATAATCGCACTAAACAAAGGATATACGTTGGTATTAATCGACTATTCAAAACCTGTAAATAATATTCCATTTATTTATAAAACGCATTTTTCATTGTTAAAAAAAATCCTCAATTTGCATCTCACAGCACATGAAATACGTCATTTTTACCAATATGACGTCATGTTTACAAGTTCATCGCGATCAGTGCTTTGTTTATAACCAGGTATATGGGATTTAAGGGGACGAAGGATGTATGGTCACATGACTCAGTTTAATTACGTCATAATCTCTGATAAAATATGTACAAAATCAGATTGAAACCACAGTATTTGGAAGAAAAAAATGACTGTTTGTTTGAGTTCACCATCTTGTATAAAAATATCTAAAAACATTCAAACTTTCTCAAATATTTTCAAATTACGGAATAGATTGATCCACTCTTCTGTTTCCCTACACTGCGCGTCCAACGAGTCTCTGACGTCATAGTGGATCTTAGTACAGTAAGATTATATACAAGGTAAAACACGGGTAGTATATTATAAAAACAGGTCATGATCAGTGCATGGTGGGATATTTTATGAATTACAGAACACAAAAAATATTTTTACATGGTTGTTGACGGAATATATTGTAGGTATGACTTACTTAGCTTATTTCGCAAGTGTGTGACGTCATAGTAGGGTTTTCCCGTACTTGAGAAATGTAAACATGATACCCCTTACCAAAGTAAAATTATTGCAGCAATATTGCTGCTATATTGCCGCAACATTGGGGCAACACATTTTTGTCACCAGAAACAAGCTTTTTGGGTTAGTGAAATATCACCGCTAGCTGCAACAACTTCTGGTGATATTCTGGAAATACTACCAGAAAAAATTAAATATCACCACTAGCTGCAACAACTTCCGGTGACATTCTGGCAATACTAGGATTACCCATGAGCCATTTGTTGAGCATGCTCAGTCATTTACTTCCTCTTTTTAAATATAGTGGAGGGAATTCAAAGGCAAGCATGTTTTGCTTCATTACTGACTTGTATAAATTTAATTAGAGTTGTCAATTGTGTACAGTGGGATTAGTCAAGATGAGTAGTAAGACTGCATAGTGTGGAATGACTAAAAAAAAAAAATTTCAGCAGAATTATAGGAATGTGTACTCTGTTTCCATATCATATCAGACTTGGTGAGTCAAAACCAATATTCTTTTTGAGATGAATGATTCAATGGAGATAAAATTGGAAAAATTATATGTGTTTCAACTAGTGCTTGTGATGCATGCATACTAGACTTGTATTTCTATATATCCTAGAGTAGCAGGAAAAGATGAATTAAAGCATGTTATTTGAAAATTAATGTAGAGTTGCTGGACATTTTCACAGTGGCATATTAATATTGTTTCTATAAACATTTTTTATGCGCCCGCCTCGATAGATCGGGGGCACATATTGTTTTTGTCCTGTCTGTTTGTTTGTAAACTTTAACCTTCACCATTACTTTTGAACCAATGAGAGATAAAGATTTCATATTTGGTATGTCTACTCCACTAATTAAGTTCTTTCAAATGACACCAAGGTCAATGACCTTCTGACATTGACTTTGACCTACATGCTAAAAATAACTTTTTCGAATATTAATCATAACTTAAAATTAATGAAAGATAGAGACTTTATATTTAGTATGCATAAGTCACTAATTAAGCTTTTTCAAAAGACATTTTCAAAGACCTTGAGACCTTGGCTGTGACCCATATCTTTAAAATAGATTTTTTTAACCTTGGACATACATTTTGAGCCATAAAAGATAGAGAACTTGTATTAAGTATGCACCCTTCATTAATTAAGCTCTTTCAAATAACACCAAGGTCAATGACCTTGGGACCTTGACTGTGACCATATACTTAAAATAGATTTTTTGAAACTTCGACATAACTTTTGAGCCATAAAAGATGGAGAATTCATATTTGGTATGCGCCCTTCACTAATTAAGCTCTTTCAAATAACACCATGGTCAATGCCCTTGTGACCTTGACTGTAACCATATGCTTCAAGTAAGTTTTTTTGAAATTTCGACATTATTTTTGAGCCATAAAAGATAGAGAACTCGTATTTGGTATGCGCCAAGTAACACCAAGGTCAATGACAATTTGACCTTTACTGTGACCCATATGCTAAAAATAGCCATTTTGATCCTCAGCCATAAATTTTGAACTATAAGAGGTAGAGATTGCATATTTAGTATGCATACTCCACTAATTAAGTTCTTTCAAATGACACCAAGATCAATGACCTTGTGACCTTGACTGTGCCCATATGCTATAAATAGCTTTTTCAAACTTTATTGGCACCAGGCGCATAGTGTTTCAAAAACATATCTTGATTTTCATTATGATGATCAACATAATTTTCTATCTGTTCAAAGAATAGCAGAAGTAGCTATTTCTTATTGACCCTGTGGCTTGCTATTGTTTGTTATATTCCTCAGCACAGTTTGTTAATTGTTAGATAGATAGATCATTATTTCTATTAATTACTAACTTAATTATGTAGCACTGTAGTGTTGCCCAAATATTACTGCAGCACAGCCTGAAATAATATATGCACTGCAATTGCTTTGCAGCAATATTCCGCAAAACTAAATATTATATAAGAGGATTATTTTCGTAATTTTCATTGGCTGAAAGGACGTCACGTGATATTCCTCCTTTTGTGATAACGACGCGGAAGCGCGTCGGCGGAAAATGATAACGCACGACACAGCGTTCGGTTGCACTGGGGTTACGTAAAACGTGACGTCATAGTATGAGAAGCGTGTTTTTATCCATTGTGACGTAATGACAATCAAGTCTGATTAGTTAGGACTGTGTTAGTGCATTCACTTTGAGTGATTATATAATATAACTATTATGGACTTCAGTGAACGGTCGATATTTGGTTATAAGGACTCATGTCAATTGATATTGACCTCAGACACAGAAAATGATAACGACCTCGCAGGCTCGGTCGCTATCAATTTCTGTGTCTTCGGTCAATATCAATTGCCATGAGTCCTTATAACCACATTTCGACCTACACTGAAGTCCATAAGTGTATATTAACATACAAAAAACGATATTGCCGCAATATTGCGGCAATAATGCCGGAAGATGTTGCCAGAAGATCAATATTTTGGTCATGCTTTGCAGCAATATTGCCGCAACCCCTTTCTGGCAATATTGCCGCAAAACTGATTTACATACGAAAAACGATATTGCCGCAATATTGCGGCAATAATGCCGGAAGATGTTGCCAGAAACTCAATATTTTGGTCATGATTTGCAGCAATATTGCCGCAACCCCTTTCTTGCAATATTGCCGCAAAACTAATTTACATACGGAAAACAATATAGCCGCAATATTGCTACAATGAATTGCCAGAATGTTGCTGCAATATTGCGGCAATAAAGCCAGAAGATGTTCCCAGAAGGTCAATATTTTGGTAAGGGACGTTTTTCTCATGCTCATGTCTTGTTTAACTATGCCCTGTTCAATATTGAGCTCAGCTTCACCAATCGATATTTTTGCATTTAATCAATAACATGACAAACTTGCATTTCGACGTAATTTTTCAAATATTGAATGATAGGATTTTTTGTAAACTAATTTTTTTTTGTCGTTTAAGTTGTCTTAAAAAGAACGTAATTTTCCGTCTCCAGATGCGGTATGACAAAAGAATCTTGTTTTTACGAATTTTTAACCCTATTCATACTCTGAAATATTTTAAAAGACACATGTTCGCTGACATATTTTTTATCTATGCTGAAAAAATTCCATTATGGACCGAGTAATGGGCCCAGAAATACGGAGAATCAAAACTTCACTCAGACACTGTGGGGCATAGTATTTGTCACTCAATATCTCAGAAATAAATCTAGAAACCTATTGATATATCTGCTTTAAGGTATGTAGGACATACTAAATCAGAGATCTACAAAATATGAAAAAAATTGAATAACAGGTATTTTTTCAGGTAAAGGTCCTTCATCCCCTTAACTAGCAAGTTTTTTTTAAATGCATTGATAAGTTAAATTGTTGTTTATTATGCTAAGACAGTTAAAAGTTGCAAATGATTTCATTTTCAGGTATTATGAGAAATACATAAAAGTCATATTTTTGTGTGACGTCACAGTAAACTTTTCCCGTATAAATTAGGCCCCGCCCCCTTTTTCAAGCCTTAACAATGCTGCGACTGAAACTGACACAAGCGTCCGTAAAACCCTGACGGACAGGTCATATTACAGTTCCACCCAAAAGTTCCAGGTGGACAATCTGAACTATTTTATTCAAATGTAAATTCATTATGAAGAAACGATGATGGCTTTTGTCCAAATACGACTTGTAACTATGGACGATTTTTTCTAAATGTAGTCTATAATAAATTCAAACACTGCACACTAAAGAGTCTTAAATCTCAGACTTGTTTAATGCAGCGAGAGTGATCTACCTTCAGAGATAAGGCAGAGTTAACGATATTATAATGAATGAGATAATTTGCTAGATTTAAAAGTGATATTTAGCATTACATGATACCAATATATAGTAATTGAGTATTTTATTTCAGACTCAGGGTATAGACTTAGATTCTTTTTTAACTAGATAAACTCAATAAGTCCATTTAGATAATATAATATTCAAACTAAACTTTAAGATTTCGGAGCCTGCTTAAAATACCAACGATTTCGTCCATGAAATCATTACAAGAGCACTTTAATTATTGCTACATTAGGGAATTATAATTTACATTTTGTCAATTAGATGTTTCTCTTAACATTTATTTCTAACTCAAAACTACTGAGATTGAATAATACAATGTGCTTACAATGTAGTGAATAACATTCAGCGTAAATGGTTAATAGATAAAGACATTTACTGCTCATTTTTTTCTTCTGTCCTTTGCCGATAAAAAAATCATATCTATCCCCAAATTTAACATACATTTACCACTTTTACTTTGTGAGATTAGAAGCTGATTATAACAACATGGATTGCCGTGCCTATGAAACCAAACACACAGTAAAAATAAATTATCTAAAGCGACATATTCCATTTATCCTTTCTTTGTTTTTGTAAGAAACCTTTGGTAGAATTTCAATCAAATGCATTACATTTTACCTATTACACCCCGTTCCTGATGCAGTTGTCATTGCTGTAAGAAGGATATGGAGATAACGAACAATATCCAATCTCAAAGTCCATAAAACAATACAAAATAAGAGCAAAGCAAACACGGACCCCCGAGACATCAGAGGTGGGATCAGGTACCATAGAGGAGTGAGCATCCCCTGCCGACCGGTCACATCCGCCGTGTGCTCCTTTTCATGATCAGGAAATAACCGAAGAAATCCGTCGTCAATTCAGTGTATAAATAATGGACTAACAATTGGTATGAAAAACGTCAACCAGCATTTAACTCAATGATAAATTGTATTTGCTGACAAGGTCATTGTATCGACCAAAGAACTTACGAAATGATGACTTTAAACGAGACAGCTTAAATTCTTGTTTCACCAACTTGTTTGTCAATAATGTACCTCGTTTTAGAAATACGTAGAGCATGCTCTTGCATATTGAATCAACTAAGATATATGTAAGCAAGTGATGAAGGTATATTGCTGCATAAAAAAGGGAAGTTGACGATAAAAAAGTTAAAGTCATCACGTTCATCAATATCATATAGCTTGGTTGTTAGACTACCATTAGTGTCTTTTTCAAGTAAAATATCCAAGTATGAAACAGAAGTGTGGGACTCTGTGGTATTTTTTATCTCAAGCTCACCAGGATATATCGGATCGTCGTAGGAATGGAAATTATCATTATTAATTGACAAAACGTCATCGATATATCTAAATGTCGAGTTGAAGGCCACAGCAAGTGTTTTCTTCTTTTCCCGCATTACATTTTGCATAACTTCTGCCTCATATGAATATGAAAATAAATCGGCTGATAACGGAGCGCAATTGGTACCCATGAGAATTCCAATAGATTGTTGGAATACCTAGTCTCCAAAAACCACATAGATATTGTCAATCAGAAACTCAAGCATCTTCTTGATGTCAACTTCAGAGTACTTATGTGTGCAATCAGAATCTGTTTTAACAAAATGATTTTGCAAATGACCAATGACGAGGTAAGTAAATTTACGAGTTCATTTTTATTGAAGAAGCAGGTGTCAATGATATCAAAAAGCCTGGATTTTAATTTGTCGTGGGGAATTGATGTGTATAAAGTTGAAAAGTCGTTAGTTTTTAAGCTGTTGATTTTTGATTTTGTGATTTCAAATTGTCCAAAGTTCTTTAGAATTTTTAAGTATCCACATCTGATTCACACTACTTCTTGAATATACAGTTAATCTTCGCGTAATTCTCGAGACAGAGTGTTCTCGAAAATTTAATTCTCGGATATTAAAGTATTCCTTAAGATTATATAGAGCAATAACAACAATTCGTGAAAATTTTGTCTCGCTAATCAAGAGTCAATGACTATCTCGAGAAAATAAGGTGTCGCGAAAGTATATAGTGATCTACAGTATGAAGCAGAAGTGTCGGACTATGTGGTATGTTTTATCTCAAGCTTAATTGATAGTGAGAACCGATGATTCTTCTCTGACTGTTTGGAATTCAACAGAGTGATATTTTCTTTTTCATTCCCATTTTATTTAACACTTAATTGTATACTTTTCTGCTAGTTTATTTTAGATTTTAGGACTTTTTCGATGAAATTTATTTTCCCCGACATATACACTGAACATTTAAACCAGTTCAATGAGTTTGGAAAAACGCGTCGACAGTTACGAAATGATAATACATAATTCCATCCGCTTTTTGTAATATTTCAGGAATAATTTATTTTTTTTTTATTCAACAAAATTTGAATACAGGCTCGAATCTGTGTTTATGGATATTGCAAATCATAGGATTTTGACACTGCTACGTTTTCTGGAAGACAGAGCAGCCTTAACAACCCGTTTTTGCTTAAACTCCAATAGGCCAACGACGCAGTATAAAATCTTAATGATTTTCTTAATCTCAAAACGGTTACAGTCTTGCATTTCACATTATTGCATGTTGAAGACTACGCCTTGTTCTTCCTACAAACATACATCAACTATTGCTTTCAAACAATAACCAAAATATTTACAGTGATTATTATTTACAGAGCCTAGATATGGGGTATCTTGAACACACACCTCCTTTGTGTTCAAGTTCTTCTTCACACTACACCTATGGTTCTCCTGGATGCATAATTACTGATGACGAAGAATGAGTTAATTAATGATGAGGAACCTAATTAAGTCATTACTTTTAAAAGGACCAAAATGCAGGTAAACAAATTTTAAACTGACTTGATAACTTCATAAATATTAAGGATTCTGCCGAAGATTACGCCAGGTGATGCACCAGGTATGAAAAAGAAAACCTTTACATGTTGTCAGAATGGATTAATTTTCAAAATTGCATTATGTGACCGAGGGGCAAATTGAAAACCAACTTTTCTCCTGTCTTCATTACTCCAGAAGTGAAAAAGAGTAGGAAAGATTATATGATCAGTATGTGCTGGTTCCTGCTGACAAAGCAGTTAAAAGACTGTCTTTTTTCGTAAGGGTCATTATTTAAATTGTATTTCAGAGGAACGGGTATCTAATTTGACGAGTGACAATCCAGCTTATGTCCGACCTTCCTTTTTTAAGGAGAACATCTTTTAAAAAAGCACGTTTGTTTTGAATATTTTTTATATCCTTAATTAACAAAATGAATGTTTAATAATCATACCTATACATTCCGAAACTTCATATAAAATTCCTACGAAACAAAATTAGGATACGTTCCAGTAAATGTTCTATCAAGCCTCTCATCACTAAAACAGCGAAGGAGAAAGTTCCTGATAACTGTGCAATATATTCGAGAAGTGGTGTAGATCAAATGTGGTTACTAAAACATTCAAGGAACTTTTAGAAAATTTGAAATAACAAAATTTTATCAAAATAAAAAAAAACATTTTTCAAATGCTTATACATAGAAAAAAGAAAACACCTTATGTGGCACTCAACTCGACATTCGATAAATCGATGACATATTGTCAATTAACAATGGTTATCTACATTCTTATGTAGATACAAAACACATATATTTAAGAGAGCTTGAAATAAACGATACAACATTCTGACACATCTGTTTCATATCTTGATATTTTGCTTGAAAGAGACGTTTTTGGTAATCTAACGACAAGCTCTATGATAAACTTGATGACTTTGACTTTTCAGTGGTCAATTTCACTTACTTATGCAGCAATATACTTTTATCACCTGCATACGGGTTTACATTTCTCAGTGGTTCTGATACGCGAGGACCATATTTTTTAATTACTAAGACGAAGTACTTATTCACAAACAAGTAATGAAACAAGAATATCAGCAATCTCCTTAAAAGTCATGATCTCGTAAGCCTTTTGGTATACATTGTATACATACAACATTCGTGTCAGTACATACTATTTATCATTTGAGTCAAATGCTGACTGACGTTTATCATACTTATTGGTTGGCCATTATTTACACACTGCATTGTCGACGGATATTTTTCCCCAAATTTTTCCTGATCATGACAATCAGAAAAACGCTACTGTGGTAGGTCGGCAAGGGATATTCACTCATTAATGTCACCTGATTCCTTCTCTGATGTTTTAAAGGTCCGTAGGACTGTGTTTGGTATGCTCTTGATTTATCATGTTTAATCGACTTCTGAGCTTGAATACTGTTCTCTATCTCTATATATTTTCTCTCAATTTATTTTATTGAAAACTTTTAAAAGCTAATAAATTTGTATTTTGTTTGGAGAATTACATTCTTACTTTTGATTATTTAGTCCATAGTTATTAATAGCAGTTACATTTGAATACACATCGTTGTCTTTCTGGAATGATAAAAAATCCTTGGTCTTATCTTGTAGAGGAAAAGTTTTATTGAGTGCCATAAAAAATCTTAAGATGATGATTTGGCTAAAAAATTTGAATATCAAATTTTCCAAAAGGACTCCACGATGAAAATTAATAAAGAAAATTTTAAGAATTGTGAATATATATGTTTTGTTAGCGTTTGTTCTATATATAAAAGAGGAAAAGTTTTATTGAGTGCCATAAAAATCATAAGATGTTGAATTGGCTAAACAATTTGATTCTCAAATTTTCCAAAAGTACACCTTATTGAAAATGAATGAGAAATATTTAAGAATTGTGAATATATGTGTTTTGTTAGTGTCTGTGTATGAAAATTTTCTATAACCATGTATATAGGAGAAGAATTTAAACCAACGCAAAAGTGAAAAGAATCTGATAATTGCAATCACAAGATATCTCGCTATAACGTGTTTAGTTTGTGAAAGAAATGTGGTAAAACAGGAATATCTGATACACTTTTTTAAGGGAAGAATGAAGGAATATCAAGGGAGTAGATTTTCGAAATCCTTTTGCACGTTTATTTATAAATGCATTTCAAGTAAGTAGAATCTTTTAAAAATAGCACACATTTGCATTCTGTCATATGTACCTCTTTAAGATTTGAAACTTTACAATCCTGTTAACAATTGCTATCATCTTCCGAGTGTTAATTCGTGTCGATATGCACGATATGTATACCAAAACCAAAAGCACTCGTATAGTCTAAGCGAAGGATATAGAGAAAGCAAACATTATTCATTATCAAAGTCCATTATACAATACAAAATAGGAGCAGAGCAAAAACGGACCTCTAAAACATGGAAGGTAAGATCAGGTGTCATGGAAGAGTGATCATTCCCTGCAAACCGGTCACATCCACCCTCTGCTTCTTGTCATGATCGGGAAATAACCAAACAAATCCGTCGTCAATTCAGATAATGGACTTACAATTAGTATGAAAGACTTCAGTCAGAATTTGATTCAAAGATAAATTGTATTTGCTGACAAGGTCATTGTATCGACCAAAGAACATACGAAGTAATGATTTACACGAGACTGCTGATATTCTTGTTTCATTAACTTGTTTGTCAATAATTTACCTCGTTTTAGGATATTTTCCTAATTGCTAATTCAAAAAGTTCCAGTTGTAAAACATCATTCCCGCTGAAAACTGATTTTTAAGTTCAAAGAATATTTTTTACTTTATGAATGTTTTCACCAAATTTTCAAATTATCATAATTAGAGTCGACATTAAGAAGTTTTTTGTCTTAAAAAAATCTCTTTATTGTAACTTTCATTCAAACATTGATTGATAAATACCGATGAACTTATTTAAGACACCCCAGCGCCTGTCACAACTTTTTCATGTTTGGATGTTTTGCTGACTATATCGATAAGTCCCAACTAAATATAAAAAATTTAATTGTATGAAAAATGACATGACTTAAACTATCTATTATAAACCTTTCTTTTTATGTAGTAATATCCCGCTTTTACCTGCAAATGGTGTTATCCATCTGATTTGAATATCAAAAGCAGGATCCATTTAGATTTAGGAACGTATGATAGTTTACGGCATATACAAAAGGTCACAGAAAGTCTTTTGCTGTATTCATTTAAATGTATTTCTAGAAAAAGTCAAAACAATATTAGAAATCAATTTTTCTTGACGTTTGACATCACAAAATTACAAAAATTGGTATAAAATATTTAATGTTGATAATACATATGTAACAACACTGTGTATACAATATGGTTTTTCATTCTTTTTCTCAATCTTCTATTTTTTGAACATAGCTATATCGACTGTTTATCAAATTCTCTGGTTTCATTCTTTCCAAATCTTTCTTTACTTTCGGTATAACACTACTGAATGGATCGCTTCCTAATTTTCCTTCGTCATCTAAACTTAAATCATTATGGGACAATGAATGAGCCAAACTGTACGGTCCACTGCCCTCCTTAAACCCGGGGTCTTTTTTAGTCACTGAAATGTCTGAAGTTGATTTAATTGACTCCTTTTCTTTTTCATTTGGAATCTTTTCATCTTCCAAGTCATTTTCTGATTTTGCATGGCATAAACTGTAGGAATGTTGTTGTAATTTTTGTTTAACTGTTTTACAAATGGAAGGTAAAGTCAAAGATTTGCTACTTTCGTCATGATATGACAATTGTTTCTGCAATGGACCTTTTTCAGACAGAACGACATAATCCAGATCGTTTCCAACTCCGAATTTCTGATAAGGCAGCTCAGAAATGCCGGATTTCACTCTAAGTTTAACATGGTCATATTCATTTTCAAATGAACATTTCCCGTACAAAATTGTATTTCTAGAAACTTTTCTAAGCTCTTTGGATGCCACGTGGTTCTTTTCATTATTGTTTATTGTAGTTGAGCATGTTAGTAAGCATGCAGCAAACATTTGAGAGAACCGTATTTCCATATAGGTATCGTCATCTTGGCATCGGCTCAATGTGGTGACCGTGGATGGAGGGTGATGATCCTCTTGAAGAAGTTGTATGTTTCTTTCTGTAAAATATGGATATACATGCAACGTTACAATAAAGCCTTATTCATTTAAAGAAAAACAAAGCAGACTTAGTTTAAAGAAACCGTGTTTAGATGGTTATTTAAAGCCAATTACTGCATCAAATACAATTCAATTAATTATGTTCCCCAAACGAAGTTGGGGAACATATTGTTTTTACTCTGTTTCTTATTATTATTATTCTTATTATTATTATTATTATTTTTCTTCTTGGGAAAATTTTGTCCGCGAGTGATCTTGTAAACTACTCATCCAACTTAGGTGAAACCTTTTTAGGGTAAGTAGGCATGTTATGTAGATTTGCGGAATCAAGGTCATTTTGCGCGCACGTGCTTGCAAGAGCGCGCACGTGCGAAACTTAAAATGACCAATATATAATGGATATAATCGTAACTTTTCTATTTTGTGACGAAATGTTTTGAAACTTATAATGTAAGGATATATTAGTAGTATGCACAAGATGACATGGTCAAAATAGCAAGATCGCACGCGCATGCACGTGTGCTTCGCTCTGATTGGCTGAAACTAAAGTCTCAATATCTTTTTTGTTTTTTGATAAAATCATTTGAAATTTTGAACATAGTCATACATTAGGGAGATCTACAGCCTGTAATATAAGATTTTTCATGAAAGCATGTGCATGCACATGTGCTTTCAAGAGCTCGCGCGTGCAACACGAGAAATGTCCAATATAATTGATAGAGACGTAACTATTAAAATTATTGAGGAAATGCTTTGAAACTCATTTTATAAGTATATATTAGTAGTATTCACAAGATGACATAGTCAAAATAGCAAGATCGCACGCGCATGCACGTGTGCTTTGCTCTGATTGGCTGAAACTAAAGTCTCAATATCTTTCTTGTTTCTTGTCATAATCCTTTGCAATTTTGAACATAGTCCTACATTATGAAGATCTACAGCCTGATAAATAAAAATTTTCATGAAAGCATGCGCATGCGCACGTGCTGCAATCTGATTGGCTGAAACTTTAAATGGCTATATCTCCCTTGTTTTTTGACGAAATGCTTTGAAATTTAAAACATAGACATGCATTAGGATATCCTACAATATGATATAGAAAAAATTCATGAAATCACGCGCATGCACGTGTGCTGCAATCTGATTGGCTGAAACTTGAAATGGCCATAACTCCCTTGTTTTTCAACCAAACAGGATGAGATTTAGAACATAGATAGATATAAGGGACTCCTAAAAGAAGGTATGGCCATCATGCACGTGCATGCATGTGGAACTAAAAATACATTTTAATGAGTAATTTTTAATACTTTTGGACTGAATGCTTTAATATATAGCATATTAAAATATATAAATAGTGTAGACAAGATGATATGGTCATAACGCACATGCATTCACATGCGCACGGGTGCAAACTACAGTTTGAATATAATTGGTAATCTTTGGTAATTGGTATCCTTCTCGAAAAACGTTGTTAAAGTCAAAAATTCACAGAGTTTGTCTTATTTAATGAAACTTAAGGGAATATGGCACCAAAATGAAGTTGGGGAGCGTTTGGGGAACATCTGTAACGGTTCCCGTTACAATTAGCACTAGTTATAATAATTTATACAGTGAACAACCAAAATCGGAGAACAAACATAACTGAGTTGAACAGGAAACCCTTAAAGGTATATGTACAATTTTGTTGGTAAAAGAAAAAACGGATGTTTACAAGTAGCCAAAAAAATCCATATCAGAGATCGAAGTGGAATTTTCCTAGAAAAATATCAGGTTTATCAAAAGTCCCCTCTTATATTTCATCGACGAATAAAGTAAATATAGATATGACAAGGATTCCAAAATTATTGATAAAATGTTTTCAAATAAATACATTAGACTCACTCCTTAATCATACGTATTTGTGATTACGTAATCCCATAATCATAATACAGTAGATTATGGTCTATACAACGTAAACATATTCAAAATAGTTTATAAAATATCATTTTGTACAGTCAAGTAATATGTTTTTTACACATTCTATCCTAATGAATGAAATACACATACCTTCATCTGTGCGAGAAAATAAAATCCTTCGAATTCTTTTCGGAAATTCAACTTTAAGTCTCTTTCTGAAAAAAGAAATGTTTTTTCTTGTATGCCATGGAAATATGAAAAAGAATCTGGTAAAAAGACAAAAGATGAACCTTGATGGACGTTGTTTACCTAGATAAATGGTAAGTTTTTTTTACTGTTCAATTACATATTCAATTTGCCAATTAAACCATATTAGATACAAAATCTGTTAGCTTACCGAGAACGGAAGTACAGAAAACATCCAATCAGAATGAGTGTTACCAGCGAACCAATCAGGGAAGAGCTTACAGCTATTTTTTGATCATGATGTTTTGCTGGAAACGGATGGGACGTTATTGTGGTTTGAATATCTGCCGTTATACGTGTCCTTTCAGCAATTTTTGTTGTTTGAGATGTAATGACAGTTGATATAAGAGGAAAACTAGCGCTGTTTTCTGATTAAATTGGTAAATAAAAATCTTGTAATAGTATGAAATCTAAATGGCAACTAATATCATTTAGAGCCCATTCTTTTTTGAAAAAATACGTCGTTTTTAATTTTTCTTTTTATTCTTTCAGTGTTATACCACATTTTATTGAGTCTGTTTATATAAGAATTACCTGTATTGCACCCAGTGATATCATTACAGTCGTAGTCAGGACACTGACAAACAGACAGACACAACCGTCCGTAATATCCCGACGGACATGCCATTTTGCAGTTCAAACCAAAAGATCCAGCTGGACATTCTGAAGTATTATGAAACTTAAAAAAAACTCAACTTGTATTATAAAAAAGACGAAAACATTATTTTTGCACAAACTCTTTATTTCTTTTTGTATATCGTTAAATCTAAAAAATGCATAAGCCCTTTTGTTATAGAATGTTTTGTTAATGACTTTGCTGAATTCAATTTGACATTTGAATATATCGACGACGTTTTATCAATAAACAATGGAAAATTTTATTCATATGTCGATACGATATATCCTGGTGAGCGTGAGATAATAGATGGTTGATTGCATATTGTTTAACATCCCTCTCGAGAATTTTTCGCACATATGGAGACGCCAACACTTGCCGGTATAGAGCTGCAATTATTTTCCCTATACTCGACACTTAGGGCCATTTAGCAAGGAGGGATCTTTTTCGTGCCAGCACCTACTGCGACACAGGACCTCGGCTTCTACGGTCTCATACGAAGGACCGGCTCCACGTCCCACAGTGGGATTTGAACCCGCAACGTAAGGCTTTTCTCCTTACTTTGCGACTCTAGAGAAGACGATCTAACCACTGCAACATTCGGGCGATGAGATAACAGATACAACAGAGTCTGACTCATCTGTTTTATCATTGGACATTTTACTTGAAAAAGATGTTAATGGTAATCTAACAATCAAGCTCTATGATAAATATGATAACTTTACCTTTTCTATCGTCAACTTCCCTTCCTTTTGCAGTAATATACCTTTGTCACCTGCATACAGAGTTTATATATCTCTAGTGACCAAGAGCCGATGAATTTTTGAGGTTTTAAATGTTTCCTCTGCTCCTAATTTGTATAGTTTTATGGACTTAATGTTTAGTGGACTTTTGAGTTCGAGCACTTTTCGTCATCTCTACATATTTCATGTCGAATATTAAGTATTCACAATTACAATAAATATGATGGAGAAAAATATATGTATTTTTTTTAGGATTTATACTGTTTGTTATCTTTATATTCTTAATCGATTAAAAGTTAAAAAGTGTATTCTTATATGTTAATCTTGCAAAACACTACAAGAAAACATGGATGTGCTAATCTTTTGTTAAAAAGCTAAAATATTTTAATTGAAGGTAGAGGACATTTTCTTTGGTAATACATACCTGTGCATGTCTTACTCTTTGGGTCTAGATACGTATTGTAGCAGCACGGTGATTCTATACTACTAAAAATAAGAAAGATACTTAATTTCACAACAAATCCTTTTCAATAGAGAAATTCTTTTAAAATACTTTTTTTTTCGTATACATCAGTGGATTTATTTTCACATTTGTATGAGAGTCATGTTACCTATTACAAGCACTGGTTGTCATCTTCATAGAACACTACCATGTAAATAAGCAGCTTTCTATATCTAAGCATTGATATATGATTATTAAACATCCAGGACGGAACACAATACTTCTAACGTGGCTTGATTTGTAGGAGGAAATATTACACGTGTTTTAAAATATTGAATGTACCGTTTGTTCTTGTATATAGTGTCCTTTATTCGTCTCTAGAATGCTAATTTGTGTTGTTTTGTTTTTAACTCCATCTTAAAACACTTTTTTTCAATTTAATTTAAACAGAAGTCAAGTCACATTAGTTTGAAGACTCAATCTTTTATTTCCTTGTACATTTAAGATATGCATGTATTATCTTTTGAGTTTATGAGTAAATAATATAATTTACTGTACTTAAATTGTATTTAAAAATGAATATAGAGTGCATTTCTGATGTTATTTAAAAATCTTTTTACACGTATATTCATGGTATGCATATGAGCATGCAAGAGATATCTGTAAAATAATAATTTTATTTATTCGCATTCCTAACCTGCTCTTTATATTTCTATGTAGCAGGAGTAATTCAAATCTTCTACATGAGATGAAGAAGCTATGGCCCTGAATTCGACATTCAGATCTATTGACCGTACATTATCAATTACAAAAGTTACTTTAATTCATATGTCGAGGTAAAAAAGACACGTGGAATAAATTTCCAAAGAAATTGTAATTACTGAAGATTCCTAAATATACGCGTGGAATTAATTAACGCCTAATTTCGGGAGAAGCACCACAGGCGAAATAAAATAACTCGCCTTTATTTTTTTTAGTACTGAATTATATGTAAATTATCTCGATCAACCGTCCATTCGCGAAATATTATTCTCGCAATATGACGTTGAAGAGTCCATTCACGATAATAAGTACTCGCGAAAAAACAGTATATTCCATATAGGAAACATTTAGCAAAGCACATTAAAACATATTTGACATGTTTTTTGATCACTTACAAGCCAACGAAGTTGTAGTTTCTACATGTACATTTATAAAATAAGTAATATAAAAAAACAGATACTCTTTTTATCTTTTTATTTATTTCACATACATCAAAAGTACAAAGTGTCACATGTACGCATATGACGAGAAATTGCTGGAAAAAAAGGTGTGACATTTAGTTTTCAAGTCCATTTGGAGTGTTCTGTGCTAGCACGTTTTTGTAGTACGAGAAAAATGCACGAAGAAAACATATGGCTGGATCAGGAATCGAACCCAGGACCCCTGCATTACTAGTCAGGTGCTGTAACCACTGAGCTATTCAGGTCGATATCCATGGTCAGTAAGGCCAAACTTCTACAGTTTCAAACTGAACGCAATTACACATCTGTGTTTTAGGAGATCCATGGTTCTAATCAGTACGATCACGTAAAATATCATCCAGAAATTGATTCATTTTTTGAGTGATTTCTTCCTCCTTGTTCTATGCAGTAAGGCTGTTTAAAGTTAATTCTACGTTTAACGTCACATCTAAAGTTCAAAACCTACGAGGGAGGGAGGAAAAAAATAAACAAACAAAATTTTCAAACAATTGTAAATTTATTCAAATTAATCTATTCAGTACATTAAAAACATTACAATAAAGTAATGTGAGCATTTAATTGATATGACACCTAAGATTAATTTTCCTAGTAGAGTTTTTCCTTAGTATGTAATTCAGTTTGAGTCCTATTGTTAGCAAAAATTAAATGTAGTCTAAGACTGAATGTGCAGGAAAGTGGCTTTTAACTAGGCCTCAGTTGTCCTTTGGATTTATATTGCCACACGTCCATGGTACCCTGGAGGCAAATGCTTCTTCTTGTGGGAATAGTTGCTCAATATCTACAATTAAAATTATTGATGACAATATTTAAAAGTGTTCATGTTGAAATATCCTCAAATTGAATTATGTCGTATTTTTTCTTAGTACTAGATCTACTAGCATTAAGTTTTGAAAGTATGAATACTAATATATATTTGGACCATACTGATTGCTGTTAGATTATCTTTAATACCCTGAATTCCACACAAAATACAGGATTCTTCACGTCTTGGAATACCTCAAACCACTTTCCTTACTCTCCTTCACTTGAAATGCCCTATCTTCGGTAAGCTTCTCTCTGCTCAAATGGTTAAGACAAGTATTATCTTTTCCAAAAATTGTAGCTATTTGTACTGGTACATGAATTATGAAGAAATCAATTATCTTACTCATTACTGTTCCTTTCGATTTTTACCGAAAGATTTTTTAAATATTAAATAAATTAAATAAGATTTAAATGATGTAAGATTTAAATGATGCTTTTCACTGTATATAAATATTGGTTTTTGACACACTTCCTCTCAGTAAAAAAGTTTTTCGATTCTCTCCAAAATGCAATGAAAAGTTCAGCCAATAATCACGAACTGAGAGTCTGTCAGTCTGTACATGTGATTCGAAGACTGATAAAAAATAAAAAAAAAACTAGACTTTGTCATTAACTTCAATCATAAAATAATCTATTTTTTACTTACATTTATGGTTCCAAGCTCTTTAATTCACTAGTTTTCTTTAATAAGACACCAACTGCTTTTACTGCGGCTATCAAAGCACATTTTATGTCACTATGGGAAGCAGAATTTAGTCGCTAATTGTAGAACCAAACCGGAACGAAGAAAACATATGGCGAAATTCGAACTCGGGACCCTTGCATTACTTGTCAGGTGCTCTAACCACTGAGTCATCCAGACCGATATCCACGATGCGTAAGGCCAAACTTCTACAGTTTCAAACTGAACATAATTACACATCTGTCTTTTAGGAGATCAATGATTCCAATCAGTGCGATCACGTAAAATATCATCCATGAAATGATTCATTTTGAGTGACTTCTTCCTCAGTGTTTTATGCAGTAACATTGCAGATGTATAATTGTGGATAGTTTTCCCTCATTTTTAAAAATTATTTTAACGAACTTCAATATTTCGAGGAAACAGGATAGATCTGTGGTTTAAAAATAATTCTATATTTTTGTACATTGTTAGAAATAACTAAATATTTCAAATTTTATGCAATATTTCTGCAATCAAATACATTAGAGAATTAAACAACAGATGACAATTTTATCAAATATCAAGTAGGTCTATATAACCATGACGAAAGAAAAGCACAATTTGAAAAAATATTCTTATATATTATTTTAGGTAATGCTGATTCTCAGAATGCTAACTTCAACTACATTGTGCACCAAACAGCATCAAAAATCACATTAATTTTCCAAATTACTGAAAACAAAAAGTAACCTGAAATTACACTGAATTGGAAAGAGTTCCTTAAAGTTTATACAAGTAGGTAAGTTACATGATCAGAACAAAAATGTACTTGTTTTTTAATTTGTTGTTGAACGTCCTTTTCGAGAGTTTTCTCTCTCTTATATATAGAGATGCCACAACTACCTAGCCCAACTAGCCGGAGGAGAGCTGCAAATGTTGTCCTGTAATCAGCACTCAGGGCCATTGAGCAGTGGGGATGTTTTCTTGCCAGCATCTACTGCGACACGGGACTTCGGTTTATACAGTCTCATCCGAAGGATTGTTTTCCACGGTCAACAATGGGACTCGAACCCTTGACGTTAGGATTATTTCTTACTCTATCACTGTGCCACGCAGACGACAAAATGTAGTCGTACAAAATAAGGCGGTACCAATTAAAAGCAGATTTATATGTAGCTATTGCCGCATAGAAAATAAACATTTTTAAACAACTGAAAGGTAGGGAAAATCACTTCGTGGTAAGAGTGAAACATTCATATCACATAAAATCTCTACCAGACGGAAGTTTATTTAGAAACAGTCTTTATTTTATAAGATGGTACAACAGCGATAGGTAGAAAATTATCTTAAATCAAGACATATTTATCCCAGTAGAAATTATGTCAAAGTTGTTTTCATTCGGCCAAATTTCGTTACATGTACATAGCTAAATTGTCTATTATTCCGGGACCTCTTGTTTTGATAATTCTTTTTCTTCTTGTTTAGCATTGCCAGAAAAGTTTTTGCCCGGCTTCTCTCTTTCTTTGGAATTCACATCATCATATAATGACAAATGAACAACACTGTACGGTCGATCTTGTACCTTTTCGTTGGGATCAGATGCCGCCATATGTTTGACTTCACCTATTTCTGGCTTTAAAACTTTTTCTTCTGGTTTAGCATTGCTAGGAAATCCTGTACCTGGCTTCACTCTTTCTTTGGAATTCAAATCATTATATGACGACAAATGAACAACACTGTACGGTCGATCTTCATCTTCCTTTACGTTGGGATCAGATGCAGCAATATGTTCGGCTTGATTTAATTCTGGCTTTAAAACGTTTTCTTTTGGTTTAGCATTGCTATGGAATCCTATGCCGGGCCTCATTCTTTCTTTGGAATTCACATCATTATATGACGACAAATGAACAACACTGTACGGTCGATCTTCTTCTTCCTTTACGTTTGGATCAGATGCAGCAATATGTTTGGCTTGATTTGATTCTGACTTTAAAACGTTTTCTTCTGATTTAGCATTGCTGTGAGATCCTTTGCCAGGCCTCACTCTATCTTTGGAATTCAAATCATTATATGACGACAAATAAACGACACTGTACGGTCGATCTTCTTCTTCCTTTACGTTGGGACCAGATATTGTCATATGTTTGGCTTGATTTAATTCTGCATAGTTCTCCTCTTCGTCCTTTCTATCTTGCTTATAAAATTCGTTTTCAGATACAGAGTGGTGTAAACTAGATGAGTGTGGCTTGAATTGGTTGTTCTCTTTTGTTCGAAATCTCTTCAAACTTGGTGGTAATATCAGAGATGTAAAACTTTCATCGTGAACTTCAATTTTTTTTTGCGATGATAGAACATCAATTCCTTGATCTTTGACAGTTATAACTTTTCGCTCATTATGTAACGACGGTGACAAACTTGATTTCATTTTCAGATTGATTTGATCATATTCGGTTTCAAATGAACATTTTTCATACAAATTTGTATTTCTCTTACGATTTGGTTCTTTAGAGATCTTACAACATTTTTCATTTTTGGAAATTGTGTCCATGCATGATGCTGCACATGCGCCGTCAATTTGAGAAACCCTTATTTCTGCATAGGTGTCATCATCTTCGCATTGGCTTTCTGGGGTGAGTGCAGAAAGTTCAAAGTGTCCTTCTGGCAGTTGTAAGTTTCTACCTGTAAAAGATACATACACTTGTGATCCTGTACACCGACCAATCATCTACTTGAATATGAGACCTACATTATACTAGATAAATAATGATTTTGCTTTTCTTGAAGAAAAAAAAACAACAAGCCGGCTAACGAAGAAAATAATGCATAGGACTTCCAACAGAAAAACATTTCTAATTAGGCACAATATATACAAATTTACATATGAAACTTGAAAATTTAGAATGGACTGGTTAAATTGATTTAAAGGATGATAGTTAATAGTCGTTAGGGATTTCAATAAGCAATAAATGTTGTGTTAGATAGGATGACGTTGTTTGAAATCTAATTGAGATAAACAAAGACAACCCCGAAGGGTCAAGCTAGTACATGCATCTGGAGAAATTCAGAAGTAAGTTTAAATTTAACAAAGTTTTCGGAAAAAAATCTATCTAATTTTTCTGCCAAAGAGTTAAATTATTCAACAGATTTGAAAATCAGACTGTACTTTCTATGTGCTATGAAGAAAAAATATATATCATATAATGCTTGAATCTACTTAAAAATAAGGGTAATAGAAAATTCAAGAGATTTTGCAATGCATCGGTTGCTTTAAATGCTGTAACTTTATAAACTATTTACCAATTTTAAGAAAAAAGAATGAAATAAACAACCCTGCATCGTCTCAAAGCACGGCATATTCTTCAAGTGGTTAAAAGCTTACAAATATATAAACCAATGCAAGTAGAGTTTGGTCGAAAATTTATCTTGGTTTTCATACATATACGTAATTGGCCAATATTTCCTCACACAGTTGTCCAGGGGTTCTTTCTTTTTCCACAATAATGAAACAGAGGCCCTGGTGAGTGTGGGCAGAGGATGCTGATTACTCCATGGCACTTGGTCCCACCTCTGATATGGAGATTCGTATTTTCTCTGCTTTCGATTTCTATTATTCAGTGGACTTGGAGCCTGAATACTATTCGTTATCTCCATATTAAAAATTTTCAATATCTGAGAAATTCCTTGTATATAGTTTGTACTTTTTTCATTACGTAAAACGTAAAAGAGATATTATTGTTCAAGATTTTGAGTGTTTAAGCAAACAAGAAATCTAGGTTAGAAATAAGCCATATCCTTACAAAGAACCTTGGTGTGAGACAATGACAAACCTGCTTCTGTGCTTGTAGACAAAATCCTTCCAATTCTTTTAGGATGTTTCATCTTGAGTTTCGAGCTAAACAATGAAACAGAATATAATCTTGATTGCTGCTTTTAGGAAGATAGAAATATTACGATAAGGATACGATACAGAGGTTCTTTTTCACAAAAATCATAAACATTACTGAGAAGGTAATGTAATTATGCGTAAGATGAATAAGTTCAGCAGCATATATTTATAGATTGTAAAAAGATTTGTAATCATTTTATAAAAATATACAAAGCTTAATGTTTTAAGAATTTAGTATGTATTTAATTGTATGCCATTACAACTAAATTAAATCTAACATTTTATATCAATCAATGTATCTATTCTTCGTTTCATCTGTCTTTAAACGACTTTGCAAATATTGTATTGCATTTCTTCAAAGTTTGGCGAAAGGAGACAATTAACCCACTTTTTAAAACGTATATCAAGTGAAAACATGCATAATTCTAGATTTGAGCTTTTGGCTTACCGCGATCGGAAGTAAAGAAGACATCCAATCAGAATGAGTGTTACAAAAGATCCAATGAGTGAGCAGCTCACAGCTATCCAGGTATCTGTGTCATGTTTAACATATAGATCCTGACGTCGTGCTGGATACAGACTGGAGGTTATCCTCGTTTTATTCATCCATTTAGAAACTGTAAACGTGTTTTGAGTAGAAGAAAGTTTGTTTTGCAGATGTGAATGGTTATTCGTATACTCAGAAACAGTTGTGTGATGCCTTACGTCTGGTGGTATACTAGAAAAAGTGTTTTCTGACTGCTTTGCAAAAAAAGATTAAATTGAAATTATCAAATGAATATAATTCTAATTTATTGCATTAAGAAATGATTTATTTTACTATTAATGTTTTTTCGACAAATGTGACCAAAAAAACATCTCAGAATAAAGAGAAATACTCATAATGCATACTGTAACATTATGACAGTTAAACACTGGCTTCTTGCAGGGTGACACACAAACATTCGAAATATTGCAACGAACACGTTTTAAAGTATTTAATTTTTACTGAGAGTTTAAATAAATCTAAATATTTTTTAAACGAGTTGACTATTTAAAAAAATTCTTCATTTCAAAGTTTTCAAAATTGTTACTTGTCTAAATAACAGTGTTACCTGTAGTGCATCCTATAACATGATGACAGTTAGAAGCTTGACACTCGCATGGAGATTGACACAACCGTCCGTAATATCCTAATGGACATTTCTGCTTACAGTTCCATCCAATAGATCCAGCTGGACAATCTAATTTTAAAGAAGGGTTAAGATCAAAGTCAAATACAAATTTCAAGTTATTATATTGTGTTGTTGTGGTAGCCATTTCTGGTTTGGTTTATTAATTTACAAACAATAAAAAATACTAATTAAAACAGTTTCGTAGATAAAGTTGTAAAAAATGTTATTTTTCATTATTAGTTAGGTAATCTTTATATACGTGTAGATTATTATTTTTTACAAACATTGTGAAAATAAAAACATAAAATTCTACTATAATAACAATATGAAAATTAATACCTATTTTATTATTAGTTTTGTATGAAATATATCAGATGACATGCAAGTTATGTTTAAAGCTTTTTGCTATATTTTGCTTAAGTCAGGTTGATTTTTTTATCATAATATATTTATAGACTACAAAATATGTTTATATGAAATATTCAATTTTCGTATCTATCCTTTATTATTAATACATACAACAAAGGTCTTCTTTGAAATGCTGAAATTGTAAGGTTATAATAATTTATTGCATTTATTTTATGAAATGAAGATGATAAGAATTTGACAAGCAATGTTGCCTATGTGTATATATCTAGAGGCATCATTATAGTCTTGTAACTCTATTATGATGTGTCTTTGAAATATTTTATATATGTATATTTGTACATTTTCGTTAAAATAAAATAATTGGTTTAACAATCATTATCTTATTCATTTTATAAATTGTAACCCAATCCTTTGTATTAATCATGCAATAAATAACATTTAAAATAGATATACATTTTCAGAATAGATATTAAAATCTAGAAAGTATTGATATTAGTATTATTGAAACTTGTTTCTCTATTTTCCAGCTTAAAAGAATAATAAAGATTATACGTACCAGAGCATTCTTTAGTCGTATCGTTTAGATACTGGTTGTAGCAGCACTGATAGCCCTTTCTTCAAAATAATAATATAAATTTTTCAACAACAGAAAAATACTGCGTAGTTAAAAAGGAAACTTTTTAAAGAAAATTTCTTTTAATTTATAATCAAAGCATATTACCTACTGCAACCTGTTTCACTCGCCATAGTTATAGAAATGTGTGAAATTTTCATGCATCCATTCATATTTAAACAGTAAGGAATGGAGAATTGATTGTTAACACTTAATGAACGGAAAACATTTTAAAACAAATGTGCCTAGTTGGGATTGAGGGAAATGTTAATTGCATTGTAAAGTGACAATAAAGATTATTACAGAGTGCTTTTAGAACATTTCTAAAAAAGGCATTTTTTACAACCTCGCAATTTCTTCTATACGTAAGGCTGTAAATATTCATTGACGGAATATAGATAAAACTGTGATGAATTTTCTGTTATAATTTCACCTGTTTACTCAAAGTAAAACACCCAAGATTTTTCATATTCATAGCAAAATATTTACAAATTCAGGGTTTCCCTAATTCAAAATAAAAGAAGTTTGGAATTCTCTCATTTTCTACTGTTAAAAAATATTTAAGGGGAGATTGATAATGGAGATTTCAAAAAGGGCATACAAATTGAGCTTGAAGTAAACACAGCCATTAAAACATTAGTTGTGGAATCAGGTGTATTTGATAAGAGAGCATCCCATGTTGACCAGTTGTGATGTCAAAATGATCTGTAGATGAGGTGTTGTAAAATAATGACCTAATGTCGGTACTTTTTTGTAATGAAAACGTAGGCAGTGTTCGACCAAACTGACATATATTGTATTTGCAAACAAGGTCTTTAAATTGTGTTTACACCCAGCTATACTTAGCCAGTAGCCTGTCTGAGTTAGAAATACATTTCAAAGAGAAAATGCTTCCAATTTGCGAATAAAGCGGAAATAATAATACTAATAGGAGTGATGACGATATATTGCTAATATCAATATCAAGGAAGAGAAATTGACGAAAGCAAGGCTGAAGTCATCATGGTACCGGTCATCTTTAGCTGATTTCTTTGCTATCATGACTTTTCATGGTAAAATATTCACGTATTAAAGAGGATAAACAACATATACAATTATATGTTGTGATTTAATCTTCTATTGACATTTCCACTGGCACAACGGTTAATTAGCACTACTAAAAGGTACTTAACATGCATTAAAAATGATGACAACTTGTTCTTTACCCGGTCCACATCTAAAGAGGACACGAGCAGTGTTTAACAGTATCTACTTCTACAGGTACTTTCACTATAAGACTCCTCATTCCTCTCTATTGCTTTCAAAGCATGGATGTCAATGCAAATGTTTTCAATTTTAAAATATTTTTTCCTTATTTCTTGACAAGCTCTTAAATGCACCTGTATGATTTAAATTATTTTTCCTTGATTTGATTGTTTTTTTTTTTATTTTTTTGAAATAGAACCAAGTTTTGACCAGAAAACAGATGTGGTATATGGAGGCATTATCTAAGTTATATTAACATGATTTCAATTTACATGATTCACCCAATAATAAGTTATTTAAAAAATCCAGCTTAATGTAGAACCTACGTCGTATGACATCATGTGTATAGTCTGTGCTAGAACCGTTATGACATCATAATCAATTTACTATTACTTTTTCCCGTACTTTACAGCTTCAATAGAAATTGAAGTAAATTAGTAAAGCAATTTAAAATTCATGGAATTCATTTTAAAACCATGCTAAAATACTCTTAATACCTATATTCAATTTATATATATTTTAATTATAAAGCTAAATGACATAATACATTTCTCAAATTAGAGAAACCTGTAGGCACTTTTCATTTACTATAGATCTTGACCTAAAGTGGACAAATCTATTCTCATGTAATGAAATTACATTGTGATAACTTGTGAATGGTATGCAACTATTTTTAGGGAATGCAAAATCCTAAAAATTAAATCTTCAGTTGCCAACTAAAAAGTATCACTAATATCTTGATAAATGTGTCTTGAGTCAAAAATGTGTTGAATATTGTGTATAATTGTTTGATGTCTATCATGAAATGCATGCCTTTTCATAGTTATTCGTTAATTATGTAATAATTATTTTTGATTACAAATTTTCTATCAAATATGATCTCTTTAAGTTTTTTAAAAAAAAATTTTGATAAAAGTGCAAAAAGGTCAAGAAATGTAACATCGGTAAATAACCAATTTCTCGTTTGTTTGAGGGGAAATTTAAATACTTTATACAATTTTTGTAATCATTTGGGTATGTTCATCATCATATTATGATTGATAACAGTATGATAAAGACTTTGAAAATTGACTAAAAATGAAAGAGTTAATTTGCCTATTTCTTTCTAAAGTGTGGACTAATCTTTTATGTCAATGAAATAAAAAGGAATTTATTATTGAGGAATACTGTTTAATACTGTTCAGTTTATATAGTCGACGACCGTCGATGTTTAATTAAGTATTTTTGAGATTTTTCATATTCTCTTTATACAAGTACCCGTAAAATGACTGAAAATGTGTAGTCGCAGTATGTGATTACCATTCCAAGTTTCACAGGCTGCACTACATTTAATATTAAAGAAACATGTAATGTGCGTTTGACTGATTGATAAGCGAGTGATAATTTTTCATTTTAAAAAGTTTGAAAATGTTGTGACAAATACTTTTTCGACATAGGTTCTACCTTAAGTAATTTTTTAAAAAAGTTTTTATCAAGTATAAGCATGAGCTAACTGTACAAATGAAACATACAGAGATTACAAACAGTATTCAATATCAAGGTCCATAAAACAATACAAATTAGGAGCAGAGCAAACACGGACCTTCAAAACATCAGAAGTGGGAACAGGTGACAGGGAGGAGTGATCATCTTCTGCCGAATGGTCACACCCGCCGTGAACACCTTGTCATGATCACTTTACACTATTCCTGACCATGACAAGGAGCATACGGCGGGTGTGGCCGGTCGGCATGGATGCTCACTCCTCCATGACGTCTGTGTGCTCCTTGTGACACTCGGGAAATAATGGAATAAAAAACCGTCGTCAATTAAGAGGCAGTCCACTGAAAATCAGGCAATGGGTGGCACATCGCATGTCATGGATTTTTATTATTTTTTGCATATAGACTTATTAAAGCAAGTGTTTACACATGACAACATCAAAAAAAAATTTAGTGCTCCTCTAGTCCTATTTTTGGTAAGTGCTCAATTTTAAGTGCAAAAAGGTCAACATGGGGGTAAAAAAAACTTACTACATTTTTATTTTGTTTTATATGTACCAGATACGCAAATCCTGGGTGTGTCTATCAATATTATTTATACCATAGACTCTTATCTTTAATTTTAGTAATGAATAAGACTCCAATTTATATTTCTTTAGAAAAAAATATGTGGTCCAAATTGAGTTTAGCAAGTAAGTTTTTGAATTCATTATCCAATTTTCATTACGTTATAAAACCCAATAAATTTCAATGACAGAATTTTTTTTCTCATGTTATTATGAATACAAAGTACAAACTTTTTTCAATAAAATCATTTGGGCAATAGTATATTGAGAGAAATAAAAAGAGTCAAATTTACCTATGCTTTACAATTTTTCACAATTAAACCGATCCCGACCGGAATTATATAAAGAAGGAAATACTATGATTGTAATGTTAAATTTGGCTGTTTTGTTGTAATATGGCCAAAAAATTAATTGATTTATTATTTTTTACATGTCTTATGGGTGGCAGTTGTCTTTAGTTTTATAACTTTACACATTTTGCATTATTTTCAATCGGGATCAGTTTTATTTCAATCGGGTTCGGTTTCTAAAACTAGAAATATTCTGCATTTAATGCGTTTATTACGTTTGGAGGCGAAAATGAGTAAGTAAGTAAGTTTTTGTTAAATAATTTTATTTTCTGTATATATTCTAAATATTTCACTAGGATTTCGATAGTAAGGTGTATAACAGATTTACCGATGCCACGGGAGATAACTCTTACATCGCAAAATTTCATAAAAACGTCTATATATTTTGACAGAAAAATACTATCAAAAGTGTTTTGCCCACCAATTTTATTTTTGAAACAGAAAGATGAAATATTTCTAGATTTAGTTCAGCATGAATTATAGTCCTGTTAGATAAGTATTGGAAATTACAGTTCGTTGTTTCAGACCTAAATTCAGTGGTTTATATAGGGGAATTCAAGAACACGAAACAAAAGGATATTTTACTAAATTAGCAATTTTAAAACAAATCTTCGATTACATTATTCCATTTGGACTATATCGATATAGTTTTCAATAAAATTTCAAATATTCGTCACCTTCGATGTGCCGCCTATTAATACAACCCTGCCTGATTTTCAGTGGACTGCCTCTTAAGTGTATAAGTATTGGATTAACAAATAGTATGAGAAACGTTAATCAGAATTTGACTCCATGATAAATTGTATTTGCTGACAAGGTCATTGCATCAACCATAGAACTTACACAATGAAGACTTTAAACGAGTCAGCTGAAATTCTTGTTTCATCAACTTGTTTGTCAATAATTTACCTCGTTTTAGAAATTGTTCATACGTAAAGCATGCTCTTACATATTGAATGAACTCAGATATATAAACTCTGTATGCAGCTGATGAAGGTATATTGTTGCATAAGTTAGGGAAGTTGACGATAGAAAAGTTAAAGTCATCACGTTGATCATATAGCTTCGTTATAAGATTACTATTACTGTCTTTTTTTCAAGTAAAATATCCAAGTATGAAACATATGTGTCAGACTCTGTGGTATCTTTTATCTAAAGCTCACCAAGATATATCGTATCGACATAAGAATGGAAATTACCATATTGTTAATTGACAATATGTCAAGAATATAATTATATGTGGAGTTGAGGGCCACAGCAAGTGTTTTCTCTTCATTTTACGCATAAGATTTTGCAGAAATTCTGTTTCATATGAATACAAAAATAGTTCTGCTAATACCGGAGCGCATATACAAGTTATTTGCTTTGCGAAAAAAAAAATCTCCATTGAGAACCAGAAAACTGTTACAATGCCTTCATTTGATTATTATCTGACTGTTTGGGGTAATGCACTAGGTAGTTACGCAGCACAGTTAAGGTTACAGTAAGGAGGCGGGGCCTAAGTTGTACGGGAAATGTTTACTATGACGTCACACATAATACAAGGTCTTCAAAATACCACAAAATGAAATTATTTCCTATTTCAAACAGCTGGATAGCTGTATACTACATACAAACTTACTATTACATGCAGTTTTGTCGTTCGTTAAATCCCACACAACAGTATATAAACGATGCACCGATCGCAATACACTTGTCAATGTGACGTCATCTCGCAGAAATGACGCAGTTTGTACACAGTGAGAGGCTGATCAAGTCACATTTTGTACAATGGAAAATGTTTTTGTTCTTAAATAAAATATTAATTGCAGTCAAATAAAAAGCCTTTAACTTGGATGCGAAGTCCATTTTAATTTCATTTATGAAACTGTGCTAAAACATTTGTGACAAATACTTTTCGTGTGTTTGTATGCAGTAATTTTTAAAAAAAAAGTAATTTTATCCTAATAAATGATTTATTGCAAATGAATACATCAGAGATTATCTTGTCAGTTTCAATATCAAAGTCCTAAAACATTAAGATTGTAACGGAAATAGATAATTAAGGGAGTGAGACGGGGCGTTACGAAAGGACCCTGAGCTCGTAAAACCCCGAGTTCCCAGACATTCTGAGTGGGTATGTCACGTGATATACTCGTAGTATATATACGGCGCCGAAATAATGGAAAAAATACATCACTGATACAACGGTCAATTAAGTGTATAAGTATTGGATTAACAAATAGAAGAAGAAACGTTAATCAGAATCCATGATACATTGTATTTGCTGAAGTCATTATTGCTTTGCGATGTGCAGAACAGATTGTACCCAGTATGTAACAGTTTACGTGAGCGTTGCAGAAGAAGGCAGTCCGTATATTAGTAGAAGTAACCTGTCGCTTCTGGTAGAAGCGACGAGCCGGCGCTTTGGTTGATACTTTGGGCGCTTCTCGAATTCGCTTCAGACTTAGAATCCTAATTGATTAGAAGGCAGTGTAAATTATTTCGTTTATTTGCGTGCTAGGGAAGCACTCGATATCTGTATATTTTGCTAATGTAAATAAGTTTCAATCAACAATCAAATTCCTCAGCAAGGTATCTGAGGGGGCCCTAGACCCTGAGAAAAATCATATTATAGTATATGTGTTAGGCAAACACGTTACAAGATATTTGAAAAGTGCTGCGAACCTCTTGAAATCTTGCAAACAAATTAATTATAGCTATATTTAATGTAGTTGACCAGCAAAATATTCAACCTGCCGTCCAACAAACTAAATTTTAGCAATTAAAAATGGAAATCTCTATAGGTTCGCAGCACGTTTCACAAACTACATATAGTGTTGAAAAGGATTATAAATTAAACTAATTTTTAATTTGGTTATGCCCTTGCAATATTGAAATTTATAGATAAACTTATAATTTAAAGTCATGTGACGTCGGCATCACGTGACAATGTCTATATAAAAATGTCTAAATGTTCCACAACATGTAATTTTACCCATACATTTTTTTTTATATCATATGAATAAAAATAATCCATACCGGAGCGCATATATAAGTTATTTGCTTTGCGGAAAATAAAAATTCTCCATTGAAAACTAGAAATATGTTTACAATGCCTCTATCCTACCTTCATTTGATTATTATCTGACTATCTGGGGTAATGCACTAGGTAGTTACATGGAGAGAATTCATAAGCTCCAAAAAAAAAAAAAAAAAAAGAATTATACTTGATGCTGCTCCTAATGCTACATCTAAGTTATTATTAGAAAAATTAGGGTGGTTATCTGTTTTTGATTTAGTCACTTTGCAGAAATGTATTTTGATGTACAAAATATTTAACAATCAGAGCCCGGCTTCACTGCAAAATTTATTTATTTGTCAAACAAACATACAAATATATACAGTGTACATATCAACTATTTTTTTTTATTTCCAGGCGGCATGTCTTTACAGAATATCATATTAGAGAAAAGATTCATATTTATCTTCACAGTAGGGCGTTCCCTAGTCTCTTCATAACAAAGTACCTAGAACTTGTACATAATGGTTTTAAGTATTCATTAAGAATTAAATTTCCCCTAATTTTTGTCAATCGCTAAGTATTTTCACTTCATTTCACTTCATTTGAAGTCTTTGAACTTTAAAACTGGAAAACAAATTAATAGCTTTTTCCACAGTTATAAACCTTTGTTTAAATACCATATGTGGCAATCAAACATTGAACTGGCCTTCTTCAAAATAATTTTCAACAAGGAAATATTAGAATACTTAGAGATACAAGTGTTTCTATCGAACGACTGCACGGGAAGTTTATTATGTGAAATACTTAGATGTATTTTTAAGAAAATAAATAAAATTTTGTCACAATTAAAGAAAAACTTTTCTAATTTCCCAAACAGAGATACAAATTATTATAACTGAAACTGTTCATTACTACATATTTAAAAAAAAAGGTAAAATACATCACTAGAAAAAAAAATCAATATTTAGATTTCCAATCATTTTTGAGGAAAAAAGAAGAAATAGGGTAATAGGTTTACCTCCTCATAAAATTGTACAGTGATAATAGAACACTTTCTGTATATATGTGAAGTAAGAATTTGATCTATATGTCGCTGGTTTGAACCCTGTTGTACCACACATACTGGTTGTGAAATTGAGGCCATATGTCTGGTTTCTTCACTTTATGATGATGATCATTCATTTCTCTCATGTGATAATTGTAATATGTATAAATGGCTTACACATTTCTGAAAATTATCATGAATGAAAACGAAGTAATCTCATCTCATCATAAAACCAAAACCCTCCAAAAGAAAGAAAAATGTTTCTACATTAAAGGCAACTGGAATCAATGATATACCAATACGAATCTATTCATTGGAACTCTACTGTTAACGTTGTGTGATATATATAGGATCTCACATGATTTGTAGCTGGATTTGATTTTTATCCAACGATTTGTGTCTTTTATATCTCCGAACCTTAATGATAACGAGTTTTAGGACTTCCCATTTGATTAACAGCTGAGTAAATTCTGTCCGCTATTATTGTTTACCTTTTTGTGTGTGTGTAACTGTAATTGTATGTGTTAATTTAGTATGATTATTTGTCTTTACCATTAAAATTTGTTGAAGTTTTAATTCGTTTTGCCTGGTGTGTTGTTGTAAGTGTGTCATCGGGAGCCAAAAATAGATTTTGTATTCGGCACACGTTACAAATTGGGGGCTCGTCCGGGATAATCGAACTTTTGGCTTCTTGTGGGTAACTTTCAAAAACGATATCTCGGAGATTTTGAACACAAAATTATTTCATTTGGGAATTTATTTCTTTATTATACACACCAGTCAAGATGGTTTTTAACTTAGAGGATTTTTTGAATGCACCAGATGCGCGGTTACTTCAAACACTTAAGAAAGATGAATTGTTTGAATTTGTGTCAAAATTTCACTTGAATGTAAAGCGCAGTGCTCGGAAAATAGAAATCAAAAATGTTGTGATTCTAGTTCAGAGAGGTATTTTAGATGATAGTGCATTGTCATTGGTTGAAGATTTGAAATCTAGTGAAATTAAAAAAAGAAATTTTGAATATGATTTAGAGTTCAAGAAGTTAGAAATTGAACAGGAGAGAGAAAGGCAGGCATTTGAAAGAGAAAAGAGAGAATATGAAAAAGAAAAGAGTGCGCAAGATCGAGAACATGAGTTACAGACGAAGAAATTAGAATTTGAGACTCAAAAGATAAAACATGAGCTGGAAATTGAAGCTAAGGCTAAACCAAAATCTGACTTTGATGTGACAAAGAACATAAGACTTGTCCCAAAATTTCAAGAGAAAGATGTTGACAAATATTTTGTTCATTTTGAGAAAATTGCAGAAAATTTGAAATGGCCAAAAGAATTCTGGCCACTGTTGTTACAGAGTGCATTTGTTGGGAAAGCGAGGGAAGTCTACAGTGCATTGTCACTTCAGCAAAGTACAGATTATGATGTTATTAAGAAAAATGTCTTAAAAGCATATGAACTTGTACCAGAAGCCTATAGACAGAAATTTAGAAATTACAAGAAATTCAATGAACAGACTCATGTTGAATTTGCGAGAGAGAAACAAAACATGTTTGAGAGATGGTGCACTTCTAAAAATGTTGGATCAAAATTTGAAAGGTTGAAACAGGTCATTTTGATTGAGGAATTCAAAAAATGTATTCATCCTGAAATTAGAACATATTTAGATGAACAGAAGGTTGAGACTCTTGAGCAAGCTGCGACTGCGGCTGATGATTATGCACTAACACATAAGGTATCTTTTGTAAAACTCAGTACTAGTCAACAGAAGGTGACCACCTATGACAGTTCTCGAGGGGGACCAGACACTTCACAGGTAATTCAACCTAAGATGGCGTACTCTGAGATCAAAGGTAGGGACAAGAATAATGAAACCTTAAAGCAGGTACCCATTTGTAATTATTGTAAAAAGAAGGGTCACATTAAGTCTGAATGTTGGGCATTACAGAGGAAAAAACCTGTAAGTAATGATAGTAAGCCAAGTCCCACGGCTCTTTCATCTGTCCAAGGTAAGGTTTCCTGTAGTCAGTATGAGAACACTGCTGTTAAGTCTGTCGAGCCAGAGTCTGAAGTACTTAGGGAGGAATTTAAGCCTTTTGTATTTAATGGTTTAGTGTCGGTGGGTACCGACTCGCACCCTATAAGAATTTTAAGGGATACAGGTGCTTCTCAGTCTTTGTTACTAGAGGGCGTGTTGCCACTGTCTGAGAAGACACACACTGGTTCTGAAGTGTTGATTCAGGGTGTAGAATTAGGATTTGTGAAAGTTCCTCTTCATGTTATAGACTTGACGTCAGATTTAGTCTCTGGGTCTGTGGTCGTAGGCGTTAGACCTACTTTACCTGATAAGGGAGTTTCTCTTTTGTTAGGTAATGATTTAGCTGGGGGTAGGGTGGTACCTGACCCAATCATTTGTGAGAAGCCAAGTTTTATAGGAGAGATAGAGGAGGAGAATAAAGAGTTATTTCCTTCATGTGCTATTACAAGGGCTATGGCGAAGAAACTAGGACATGCTGAACAGACGGTAAGTCAGAAGTTAGCTACAGGGAAGGACTTGTCTATAGATCTTGATGAGACATTTTTGTCAGTTATGTTAGATTCAGAAAGTCAAATTTCCTCAGAGGATCAGCAGTCTAAAGGTGATGTATTTGGTTTACATGAAATGTTAGACAACACACCTCTTACTAGAGATAAGTTGATATCTGAACAAGAGTCAGATGTTGAATTACAAGGTCTCATTGAACAGGCTTTGTCTCCCGAGGAGGCAGAGAAGGTCCCTGTTTGTTATTATAAGAATCAGGGTGTACTCATGAGAAAATGGCGTCCCCCTGATGCTTCAGTAGAGGATGAGTGGCAAATCCACCATCAAATTGTAGTACCTAGAGTATATCGGAGAACAGTAATAGGGCTTGCGCATGACACACCAATGTCGGGTCATTTGGGGGTCACAAAGACCTACAATAAGGCATTGACTCACTTCTTCTGGCCTAAGATGAGAAGGGATATAGTCGACTATTGCAGATCTTGTCATATCTGCCAAGTAGTGGGAAAACCTAATCAAAAAATCCCTCCTGCTGCTTTAAAGCCTATCCCTGCTTTTGATGAACCATTTACCAAGGTCATTATAGACTGTGTGGGTCCCTTACCTAAAGCCAAAGCTGGTTATCAGTACTTGTTGACAATAATGTGTGCGTCGACACGCTTCCCTGAAGCGATTCCGCTGCGAAACATAAAGTCTAGAACCATTGTCAATGCTTTGACCAAGTTTTTCACCAATTTTGGTTTGCCCCAGTCAGTACAGTCTGATCAAGGTTCTAATTTCACATCCCAGGTCTTTAAACAGGTAATGCAGGAGTTAGGGGTTAAGCACCATACATCTAGTGCATACCATCCGGAGTCCCAGGGGACTCTTGAGAGGTTTCATCAAACCTTGAAAACTATGATTCGAACCTATTGTTTGTCGAATGAGAAAGAGTGGGACCAGGGAATCCCCTTTCTCTTATTTGCTGTTAGAGATGCAAAACAAGAGTCACTGGGTTTTAGTCCCTTTGAACTTGTATATGGCCACACTGTGCGAGGACCACTGAAATTGCTCAAAGAGAAATGGTTGGTAGAAGAGAGTGAGACAAATCTATTAGATTATGTAGCAAAGTTCAAAGAAAGGCTCAGTCAGATTTGGACGCTAGCCAGAGAGAATCTAAAGGTAAGTCAGGACAAAATGAAAACCTGGTATGACAAGCGTACAAAAACGAGAACATTTCAGTCAGGAGACAAAGTTCTTGTCTTACTACCCATTCCAGGTCAGCCTTTACGTGCTAAATACTTTGGCCCATTTGAAGTTGAACGAAAGGTCAATGACTTGAATTACATTATTAAGACACCAGGTCGACGCAAGAGCAAACAGCTCTGTCACATCAACATGATCAAGCAGTATCATAACCAAACTGACATAGATCACCCTAAGGTAGAATCAGTTGCTGCTTCAAACACTGAAGTTAAGTCTACCCCAGAACAAGACCAACTTGCACATGAGTATGATCAGTCTACTCCTAAGTTGAAAAACTCTGATGTTTTGTCAGATTTAGAGTCTAAACTTAACCACTTGCAAGAGAATGAAAAAGAAGAGCTTATGTCTCTTATACAAGAATTTACACATTTATTCCCGGATGTTCCTAAAAAGACCAATCTTGTATATCATGATATAGATGTTGGGGATGCATCTCCCATTAAACAGCATCCTTACAGAATGAACCCTGTAAAACAAGAACACTGTCATACAGAACTGGCCTATATGTTGGAACATGACATCATTGAGTATAGTAACAGCCCTTGGAACTCCCCTTGTCTCCTTGTTCCCAAGCCAGATGGGTCGTTCAGATTCTGTACTGACTTCCGCAAGGTCAACACCATTACCAAAACTGACTCTTACCCAATTCCCAGAATTGAAGACTGCATCGATAAGATTGGTCATGCCAAATATGTAAGTAAATTCGATCTTTTGAAAGGGTATTGGCAGGTCCCACTGACCGAGAGAGCGAAAGAGATTTCAGCCTTCGTTACCCCAAAAGGTTTCTATCAATATAAGGTGATGCCTTTTGGGTTAAAAAATGCCCCTGCAACCTTTCAAAGGATGATCAATCATTTACTTAGTGATGTAGATGCAAGTGAGGCATACATCGATGATGTGATAGTGTATAGTAACACTTTTCAAGAACATTTGTCACATATTAGGGCATTATTTGTGAAACTTTCAGAGGCAAATTTGACTGTAAGCCTTACAAAAACTGAATTTTGCCATGCTGTAGTTGAATATTTAGGCCATGTTGTTGGTAACGGCCATGTAAGACAAGTTTTTGCTAAAGTTGAGGCAATTGTAAATTTTCCTGCACCTCGATGTAAGAAAGAACTGATGATATTCTTGGGAATGGCGGGGTACTATAGAAAATTTTGCCCAAACTTTTCGACCATTGCTAACCCATTGACCTGTCTCTTGAAAAAGAATAGCAAATTTATTTGGGATGAATCATGCCAACAGGCTTTCCAGCAAATCAAAACGATTCTCATGGTCTCTCCAGTTCTTTCATCACCATATTTTGATAAAGAATTTTTGTTGCAAATGGATGCTAGTGATGTGGGTTGTGGGGCAGTTTTGTTACAAGAAGATGAAAATTGTGTTTGTCATCCTGTTGCTTATTTTTCCAAAAAGTTTTCAAAATGTCAGAGAAATTATTCCAGTATAGAAAAAGTGTGTTTGTCCATGTTATTAGCTCTGCAGCATTTTGATGTGTACGTTAATTCATCTGTACATTCAGTTGTTGTTTTCACTGACCACAATCCACTCACATTTGTTCACAAAATGAAAAACAAGAATCAAAGGCTTATGAGATGGAGTTTGGAATTACAAGAGAAAAATATTGTCATTAAACATATTAAAGGAAAAGAAAATTTAATTGCAGATGCTTTGTCAAGAGTACACGTTGATTAAAATGTAATTGTTGTTTTATTGAAGTGTATGTAAATTTTTGAAATCATGATATTGTTTCATTGTAATTGTAAAAGTTTTCATTATACTCAAACTTTTCTTTAAGGGGGGAGGTGTTACGATACTCTAAAATTATTTATAGATATGGCGTCACTATAGCTATTATTTTTATTTTGTGACGTCACGTTCCCTTTCGGAAGTTCTCGGATGTCGAAAATACAGCCGAGGAACACCAGCACGCGATCGTCTGCGACACAGGATTGAAGAGACTTTAGACACTTGGCACGGGAATAATGGACTTTTCATACTTCATAATTCGGCTTGGGCTTTGGGCTAACCGTGGAAATATTGTCGTGTAGATAGCGATCGGTGACCGTGGAGCTTGAGGACTTCCCATTTGATTAACAGCTGAGTAAATTCTGTCCGCTATTATTGTTTACCTTTTTGTGTGTGTGTAACTGTAATTGTATGTGTTAATTTAGTATGATTATTTGTCTTTACCATTAAAATTTGTTAAAGTTTTAATTCGTTTTGCCTGGTGTGTTGTTGTAAGTGTGTCATCGGGAGCCAAAAATAGATTTTGTATTCGGCACACGTTACAACGCTAACGGAAAACCCATTGTGACGTCACAACTGTGGGATAAGAAAACGATATCACAAGAGCTATATTCACGGGATAAAGGGGTAATCATGGGATAAATACGGAGACAACGAACAATATTGAAGCCCAATAGTATAATAAAAATACAAAATAGGAGCAGAGGAAACATGGACATCCAAAACATCAGAGGTGGGATCAGGTCACTGGAGGAGGAAGCTTCCAATACCGACCGGTCACTCCCACCGTGTGTTCCTTGTCATGATAGGGAAATAACGAAAAAATCCGTCTTCAGATCAGTGTACAAATAATGGAGTAACAATTAGTATGAAAAACGTCACTCAGTATTTGTCTCAATGATAAATTGTATTTTCTGACAATGATCAAGAAAAAAAGGGAAAGTTCGTCGTCATGATGTAGATGTAGAGCATCCTCATGCGTATCGAATAAACTTAGATATATAAGCTCCGTAAGCAGGTGATGAAGGTATTTTGCTGATCCCATCTCTAATATTTTGGAGGTCCGTGTTTACACTGTCCTTTTTTGTATTTGTATTGTTTTATGGACTTTTGATCTTCAAGATTGTTTGTTTTCTCTATGTTTCATAAGTAAGGGAAGTTGATCTTTGAAAAATTAATTAAAAGTAATCAAGTTTATCATTGAGCTTGTTTGTCAGATAACCAATAACGTTTTCTTCTAGTAAAATATCCAAGTATGAAACAGATTTGTCAGACTCTTGGTCTCTTTTATCTCATGATCACCAGAAAATATCATATCGACATAAGAATGGGCATTACCATTGTTAATAAACATTGTGTCATCGATATATCTAAATGCCGGATTGAAGGCCACAGCAAGTGTTTTTTTTCTTCTTTTCATACATAAGATGTTTGTCAGATATTGCTTCCTATGAATACAAAAATGAATTTGCTGAATAATTTTCAAAGCTTTATAATCCTCACACCAAGTTCCTGTAAAAGGACCATGGTTTTATTGAAATTTAATCTTTTCTCAAAAGTGAAGGTAAAAACTTCTAAATGACAAGCAGATTGAATTTTTCAGTACGTTTATATTCATGATGGTTTTTAGGTATTGTATAATAATTTATAAAAATGCGAATATTCCTTCAATCTAACTATTTAGTTGTGATTGCTTTCTACAGAAGAACAAAAAGTGTCTTTCTTAATTGCCAAAATCAAGATTTGTCATGCACTTCTCACTATCTTCCTTGTGCCAAGCATATGACTCTGACTCAGTGATTTAAAATGTCTTCATTTAGAAAAAAACTTGAGATTCCAAGTGATTTGAATGATCTTCAGCAGAGTAAATAGGAAAGTCGCCATTAAACCACTTCTCCTTTGAAACCGATCAAAAGTTGACAATTAATTTCTAATATTCATTGACGTTATTTTGAATTTCATAAAATATTTTCAATTTTAAACTGAGCTCTATAGCTTTTTATAACATTAAGGTATCTGTCATTCACAAGCTTTGTATACAGGGGTCTTAAATTCTGTCTGTAAACATTTTTTCTACGAGATCAATCCCATTCTGTAACTTACTTCACGTTAACAAAAATTTGTTTTCATTAAACCATCCTAAAAAATACAATCATACAAATAAAGTTCTCTGACTATAATACGATACATGTACATACAGTTATTTGACCAGTTCCAAATAAAAAAAACGGATTCGGCGGTGCTATAAATACAAGATACATTATTTCAAATTCTAAGTTGCTTACCAAAAATTTATCTGACATGTTTTTTCAAAGGATAAAGAGAAACTAGGGGAACTGTGGGTACTGAGCTAACTTAATGATACCCAACGCGTACTATATGATCATTATGACAAAGTCCATGTTTTGCTCTTGGAGACCAGAAATAAGTATCAAATCAAAAAGTAAAATTAGAGGTCACATGTACAATGGCAAAATGTAATAAAGAATCTATGAAAGTATCATTCAATCTTATTCACTGGAATGGAGGAATTGCTGATAAGAGATGGATATACCCTTCAATATTAGAAAGAATGGCAGTAATGCTAAGAGAACCCAAATTATGTGCTACGCAGCACAGTTAAGGTTACAAAAAGGAGGCGGAGCCTAATTTGTACGGGAAAACTTGACTATGACATCATACACAATATACGTCATACAACATTTCTTTAAAATACTACAAAATGAGTTTATCTGCTAATTTAACCAGTAAGAAATCATCAAACCACATAAAAACTTACTACAGCCTGTTGTTTTGTCGTTAGTTAAATCCCACATAACAAGTTATAAACAAGTCACTGATCGCAATACACTTGTCAATATGACGTCATTTCTTACAACGTGACGTAGTTTGTATGCAGTGAGAGACAGATCAAGTGATATTTTCTCAACAAAATATGTATTCTCTTATTTAATAAAATATTATTTACAGATATTCTATAAGACAATAACTTGAATTTAATGTCTTCTTCGCTATTTTATTAATATATTTTCTGTACATTACGTATTTAATTGACACTGCCGTATATTTGTATGTAAGTACATCGGAGGGTAATGTGGGGGTCTTAATAAATCGATCTAGTGCAAGGGCATACACTTTATGGATCAAAGTAAGCTTTTACATTTCAACTAAAGAACTAATAAGATATCTGAAAAGTGCTGCGATCCTGATGAAATCTTAAAATCAATTTAATTATATCAATATTTCATGCCGCTGACCAGCAAAAAATATAGCTTTCGGTCATACAAGTATAATTTTAACAATGAAATTGCAGAATTTAGACAGGATCGCAGCACTTTTTAGAAACTACAATGCTTTTTGAAAATATTTATATGGTAAACTTGGAAATTTAACTTGGTTATGCCCTTGCACTAGTGATATTTATATGTAACATCAATACTTCAAGTCAATGTGCTAAAATCGCAGGACTGCCGCATCACGTGACTAGTCTAAATATAAAATATAATCGTCCTCGATATGTAGTTATTAATCATAATTACAATTATCCGATATAAATAATGTACTAAAAATAATCGCCATCCCGATTACGAATACATTTTTAGATACAAAATTTAGTCGATATTTCCATTGCGCACCTTAACTGTACTGCGTAGATCTATTTAACAAAGATTTTGGTGAAAACCTCATTAAATTCTAAGAAGCCTCATTAAATTTCATTCAGTGGTAGAAGAGTTGTGAATAAGAAATGGGTATCCCAAAGCGTATCAGACGGACGGATGGATGGACAAACATCCTATCACTATCTACCCCTTCCCCCTGCTTTTCAAGCGGGGTTATAATATGTCACGTTTACAATGAAGAAAAACAACAAAGAATGAATTTATGATAGTGTTTAAAGAGAGTATTCGGAACTAGTAAAATGACAACAGGAAAATATTTCGATATCTTCCAGTGTTCTAAATATTTATTTAAGACATGTTTTTAGTATCCTGGCGTATTGTATTTTCGACCTATATAGATGTTATTTGTTAATTTATCGGAAACTTTATAGAATCTGAAAAATATGTACTTAAAATGTTAGCATATGTGTCGATAAATAAAATGATATAACCCAAATTGCAGTTTTGTGATTATTATATTTATATGCCATATATGGATAGGGTACAGTTTTCCTTACAAAAATATTAGCGTCTTGTGTTTTTGACCTAAATATAGTATCAACGCCAAATCAGTATTGGCTATAAATATCCATTGGATACATGTATTCCAAACAAAAAAAATACAATTGTCTGTCTTTCAAAAAAACATTGAACAAGTTGCATATTTTGGTTGCAAATACATTTATTCGTTGGTTTAACCTATCTGTTAGTAGCTGTGCATTTCCAAAATAAATCAATGAAATTACGTTGCATTTTTCAGTAAAAATCTGTAAGAAAGTGCTCATAATTAAGGAAGAATAAAAATTGTTTGATCCATTCATTCATTTCAATATTCTTTGCGTCTCTTTGACAGAAATCTTAATTTTCTTTTGGAAAAATGTCATCAAAAAATCTTAATAATTAACCGATTACGGCTTTGATTAATCAACAGATAAATTGTGCATTAGAAAAAAGACTAGCATTTCTGACATCGGATTAAAACCATCGGAGGATTTCCATTCAATTAATTATTTTGGGTATTTTCACTACGGTTGTGCTTCAAAGACATTTTTCCAAGTGTAGCAACCGAAAATAATGTTCTACCGAGCGGAATCTGCACGGGAAGCAGATTGAGAAAAATAGGTCGAAAATACAATACGGTCGAAAACAGGATACGAGGCAATATTTGTTCGAGTACATTTTAAATTTATTTTGATACCTGGAATGATGTTTTATGTGAAAAATTGATGTCTCTACGGATATTTTTCTGCAGACTTACGTGTCGCGGTGATTCAGATTTGTTGCATTGTATAAGTATATCTACTCTTTCAAGTACGATAACGAAACCGAACTGATGGCAAAAAAATCAAAACTACGCATAATTGACACACTCATAAATAAGCCTTCTTATCATAGGCATCGATTTTTTTTACACATTTGAATGTATTAATTATCAACTCTTAAATCAAGAATTATTCGGAACAGGTTAAAATTCGGAACTGGCCAGACGACTTAAAATTGTTGTCAGTCGATGTGGAGAGGGGAATAATTAAGTGATCTTGTTTTTATTTCGAGCTTGTCGTTGGGTGTTACGTTGACTGGCGGTTTTTCTTAAAGAATGAGTGCACTTATGGGCCCCGGTAAAATGTAAAAAAAATTAACAAATTAAGCTAAATTTTTTCATCCCAAATCATTAATTGATATCTATATCTAAACCGTGCGATTGAACAAATTTTACCCGCTGAAATTCAGAAATATACAAAGAATAAAACCATAGGATATGGCAGGGGTAAACCGACATTTGTGATTTTCTATAGTAAATCGAGAACGCTCATTCATTTCAAAGGTTTATTTTTTTACTATGATCTTTACTTTGTACAAATTTGTAAGAATGATAAAAGACGCAACATACATTTATAAAACTTGTGTGAAAGTAGGAAATTTGAACACGATAAGGCTGACACTTAAAATTTATATTAAAATGTACAAAAAGTACAATGTTTTTCCTATAGAAAGTGAGAGCTATTAACCTGTCTGACCCATGTTGAACCCATGTTTGGAATAAATTATTTAAAATACACATAGTCACGTGAGTTCTACCCAGGTAAACATTCCTCAAAGGTGCTCACTGTAAAACATCGGCAGGTTTTGTATCATTTAGTCAAAATCGTGTCGCTTAGAAATATCTATATGTATTTATTTTTAAGAACACGGGAGGTTAAAGAGAGTTTAGTACCATTCATAGAAGTGTCAAAAATTTTTAACATCTATGCAAGACAACGAATAAGGTATTGAAAAACACCTAAACACTCCTTTTTAGTTTCAAATTCAATGAACCTATTTTTTTTTAACCTGATTTTTTTTCAAATGCAAGAGAACCAATTTCTTAGTTTGATCATAATGGCTACAGACAACTACACAACTTCATTCAATTTTTTAAAACATATTTGGCGAAAAAGTAACATTCCACAAACGCGCCCCATCAGATTGTTCAAATGTCGATTTAAATATCTCTTCGTCTTGATTTATATAAACGAAACAAAAAGAAGGTTCGGTACGACTTTTCCGGATTTAGGGTATCCATAGGCATTTAAAAACATTCAATTTTTTCAAATCCATGCTGATTTAGGTGATTCTCAACGTGCTTTTTAATTAAAAATATCCACTAGTATTTAACTATTCCCATTCCCAAAAGAGAACGATTTGGTAATATATTCTTAAGTAAAACGGCACATAAAAAGGTCCATTAAGTATTGCTTAAGTGAACTTGTTCTTTTTAAGGTTAATTTTTAAATTCTGATTAGATATGGATCGCTTACCTATACGTAGATAGAGGTTTTACTGCTAATGGACAGCTAGGGCTGCCTACTCATCTATGGCTTCTGATTCCATCTCCGTTAATCAAAGATGCATGATAATATAATTTTATCTTTGATTTGTATCTCAGGTTGATCAAAATATGTTTTCTTTTTCATATTTAGCATTGAATAAACTTTAGAACCACACAAAGTCTAAAAACGCATGAACACGTTATAGTAGCTCTTCAGATATATTTTCACTTCAGTTAATAACATTTAGAGAAGCACTGTTGTAAACTGTTTGGAAATAAATTGCTGATCAATAACTGAAATGTAGGATATCAGGAATTAACGGAATGTAAATTACTCTTATTTATAAATCCAACATCCGCTGGAGTTTTGTTGCGTTGTTCTTAAACCTAGAAAAACCATTATGCATTCCCCTATTCTATGTAAAATACTTCTGAACGTATACACATGTATACATACTTTTGTATAATCAGTAGATTATTTGCAATAGATATACATAGCAAAATTTTGAAATTTTATTGATCAGTTTTTTCCCTACATTGAATAACTGCATCTATGATATTTTTTGTTTCATTGCAGAATATTTACTACTGCATAGAATGCGATTCTCTAATTCACATCAAATCTTTAGGTCGCCCGCTTGGTGCAGTAGTCCGAACGTCTTCCTAGAGTCTAGGAGTAAGGAGGTGAGCCTAATGTCATAAATTCGAATCTATTTGTACCTATATACACGTTGAATAATACGTTCTTTTAAATCATTATAATTCGTGAGGTAAGCAACACTTTATGTGTTTGTAGTGACATAATTTGATGGATTGCTTGTTTATACATTAGATTCAACAAATCAATACAATATGTTTACCAAGTAATCGTTCGTGAGTATTAGGGTGACCAACGAAATACCTTAACAGCCCTACCCCTAAACACTAATGATTCCACTGTATTTGTTTTAATTAAACAGTTGCTTCACCGTAGAAGATATTTGTTTTTCTAATTACCATAGAAAAGTCATATGTTTTTTATAATGTTTGCAAATTATTAAGTATGAACTTAAAGTTGTAAACATGATTTCACTGATTTGTACACTGTTTTAGTGATATGAAAACATTGTACGTTTCATTTTGTATGTACCACGGTTGTTTGCCAACATGTTCGGTGAATCAAGAAATTGAATTGAATTATTTGTCCCCTATCGGTGGGTCTCTGTCCATCTTTCCCTCTGTCAGTCAGTCAGTCAGTCTGTCGCATTCTATCATGTACAATTTTTCCATTAACGTTTGCAGATTTTGAACTGAATATTGGTATTTGACTTAAGTTTGCACTACGCTCCTCTTCAATAATTGTGATGGAATTATGGTATTTTTAATATTTGAAGGTAACCCGATTACACTTCTCGGAAAGGGATTTGTATGGCTAATGCAATGCTCTCAGAATCCTTGTCATATAAGATTTTCATGGGCATATGGATTAGAGGGAGAGATAGTGCTAGTGTTCTGGCATTATTGTTTTGTTGTCACCTTAACAATATGAGTGACAGAGTACAAGAAAGTAAAAAAAAATTGTTTAAGATTATTTTGCTCATTTATTAGGTCGCCCGAGTCACTCAGGTGACCTATTGTTATTCGTTTTCGTCCGCCGTCGTGTGTAGTGCATCATGCGTCATGTGTTTACATTTTTAACATTTGAAAATTTTTAGATTCTTCTCTGAAACCACCGAAACAATTTCAACCAAATTTGGTATACAGCATCTATAGGCGAAGGGGGGCAAAAATTTTGAATTTAATGGTCCCCGCACCCTGGGGCCTGAAGGTTCGGACCAAAACCACTAAAATTAATGAAATATTTAAAAATTTCCTTCTTTACTCCTGGACATCAACCAGTCATACTGTTGGTATGAATGTAATGAACATTGAGTTTTCCACCATAATTGTGAAATGCATGCCCCCAGGGTCAGGGGTTCTAGGGCTTGGGTGGGGCTATATAGATAATATAGTGAAAATGTATTATTTCTTTGAAAATCTTCTTCTCTGCTCCTGGGTATTAAATAAACTAACTAAGCACATAGTTATGATGAGCAAGAATGCCTCTTCCAAAATTATAAATTTGATGACCCCAGGGTCAGAGGTTCTGGTGTTAGGGTGTGTCTTTTGATAATTAAGTGAAAATTCATTAATTCTTTGAAAATCTTTTTCTCTGCTTCTGGGTATTAAATACCCCAGGTACATAGTTATGTAAGAGTGCCTCTTTCAAAATTGTGAATTTTATGGCCCCAAGATTAGAGTTTATGATGTAAAAAGGGGGGGGGGGCGGACTTCATTTATTAATTTGTGACAATACATTATTTCTTCAAAAATATTCTTCTCTACTCCTGGGTATTAAATAAACTAGCTAAGTACATAGTTATGACGAGCTGCTTCTGGGTAATAAATAAACAGTATATAGTTATAATAAGCAAGAATGCCTTAACCAAATTTGTGAATTTCATGGCTCCTGAATAATGCCAATGATCTAAGTATATACTTATATTTATGATGAATAAAGGTGCATATAGCAAAATGGTTAATGTCATGCCCCCTTAGTCAGAGGTATCGGAGGGGAGGGGGGTTAAATAGTCTAAAAATAAATAAATGCTTAGAAATCTGCTCTTTGGTATTAATTAACCATTTTTGATGAAATAAAATTTATGATAAAATTTCCAGAATTTGTAAATAAGTGGCCCCAGGGTGAGTGTTTCCTTTCTGGGTGCAATGTGGGAGTGCATTGATTTTTCTCTTCGTTACTCTGATCTACCTCTGGCTATTAAGTAGTTAGAGTAAGCATGCTAAGTGTATAATTCTGATAAGCCATGGTGCTTCTTTCAAGTTTGTGAATTTCATGGGCTCTGGTATAAAACACGAACCAAATTCAATTGATGGAAAGTTGTTACATGAATAACATGTGACCTATAAGGCCCGTGGGCCTCTTGTATTGCTCTGAGGCATCTTTTCAATTTCATCATTCAGTTTCTTTTATCGTATTCTTCTGTAGATCCTTTACAGCAAAGCACTGGATTGTACCAGAGTGACCGTTTAGTCCTATATACAAGCCTCTTTTTTACTTTGTAATCGTTTAAAAAAAAATTCTAAAATAGTCTAATGTTTTCATGTTTTTCGTTTTTGAGCATTTAAAAACATTACCATTTGACCGTTGAGCGACAAATGACACTTGCAAGTGAGATATGGGGCAGTTATGACGTGTTTAACGTAGCCGAAGTCAGCTATATCTTGTCAATAAGCGTAATGGAAGCAGGCCAATTCATGTCTGACACATCAAAAAAAATATATATCTAAAAACACTTATTGACTGTGTTTTCGAGAAATAAGTGACCGTAACAATGTGGATATTGGGTCACATAAAACACACAGTGTCCTTGAACCCAGTCAATAAGTGTATTATGTTAATGAAAATTGAGTTTTTCCTTCATTGAAAGGAAGTTGTATTGAATCTTTTATATCTATGGATTCTAGTGTTGTACCTCCATTTGGCTCTTTTGGTGTTATGATGTCCTGACCTTTCTCTCTAGATCTTGTTGTAAACCCATTTAGCAGTTGTAAGGGAGACATCTTTATATTTTCCTGCTCTTTTCCATTAAAATGATAAAAATTTGTAATGCATGTAAAAAAAGAAAGAGAAATTAAAAGGAAAAAAAATCAAATCAAATTATCAAATATATTAAGAACTTCGGATACTTCTAATGCTTACTGTAGACCATTATTAATTTCAAAATCAAATCAAGTGTTTTTTTCTTCAATTTTGTTCGGCTTCCCGTTTTATCTGAAGGCCCTTATATACAGGGCTTGATTTAACACGGTTCATTGTAATCAGTTGACACCGGTCGTATGGTATACAGCACTCGGTAACGACAAAAAATAACACATACTTTGTCAAATGCAGGGAAGTAAGATACTAACAATTGTAATTGGACAGTTCAGTTCAGTATACAAACAAACACAGATACATGAAGGATATGGAGATAACGAACAGTATTCAATCACAAAGTCCATAAAACAATACAAAATAAGAGCAGAGCAAACACGGACCCCCGAAACATCAGAGGTGGGATCAGGTTCCATGAAGGAGGGAGCATACCCTGCCGACCGGTCACACCCGCCGTGTGCTCCTTGTCATGATCAGGAAATAACGAAAAAATCCGTCGTCAATCCAGTGTATAAATAATGAACTAACAATTGGTATGAAAAACGTCAGTCAGCATTTGACTCAATGATAAATTGTATTTGCTGAGAAGGTCATTGTATCGAACATAGAACTTACGAAATGATGACTTGAAACGAGACTGTTGATATTCTTGTTTCGTCAACTTGCTTGTAAATAATTTACCTCTTTTAAGAAATTGTTCATACGTAGAGCATGCTCTTGCATATCGAATTAAATGAGATATATATACTCCGTATGCAGGTGATGAAGGTATCTTGCTGCATAAGTGAGGGAAGTTGACGATAGAAAAGTTAAAGTCATCACGTTTATCATATAGCTTGTTGTTAGATTACCATTAGTGTCTTTTTCAAGTAAAATATCCATGTATGAAACAGAAGTGTAGGACTCTGTGGTATCTTTTTTCTCAAGCTCACCAGGATATATCGTATCGACGTAGGAATGGAAATTACCATTATTAATTGACAATACGTCGTCGATATATCTAAATGTCGAGGTGAAGGCCACCGCGAGTGTTTTCCTCTTTTCACGCATAAGGTTTTGCATAAATTCTGCTTCATATGAATATAAAAGTAAGTCTGCTAATAACAGAGCGCAATATGTACCCATGGGATTTCCAATAGATTGTTGGAATACCTGGTCTCCAAAAACAACAAAGATATTGTCAATCAGAAACTTAAGCATCTTCTTCATGTCAACTTCAGAGTACTTATGTGTGTAATCAGAATCTGTTTTAACAAAATAATTTTGCAAATGACCAATGACGAGGTAAGTAAATTTACGAGTTCCAGTCTTATGGAAGAAGAGCTGTCAATGATATCAAAAAGCCTGGATTTTAATTTGTCGTGGGGAATTCTTGTGTATAAAGTTGAAAAGTTGCAAGTTTTTACGCTGTTGATTTTTGTCAAGTCCTGTGATTTCAAATTATCCAAAAGTTCTTTAGAATTTTGAATATCCACATCTGATTCACACCACTTTTTGAATATATAGTTGCACAGTATTCTTGAGGTTTTCCCTTCGCTACTGAGAATATCTTAGTGAGAAGTAACGAAAGACGCTTGGTTGAACATTTACTGGAACCTGCAATGTATCTTTGTTTGTAATGATTCTTATGAAGTTTCGAAATCCAATATATATATAAAGTAGTTCAAATTCAAATGGCTCTGTGGAACATTAAAAGTTTTCAAAACTGACAGGTGATTTACATGTAACTGCAAATATGTTAACAGAGGTTATGCAAGATAACCATCACGAACACAGGTTCCACGCCGATATCCGTATTAATAAAAACACTCAGGTGAAAAGAATGCAAAAAGTATACCCTGATTTTGATATATTGTAGATAGTACAGGGTATGTCAGAGATTTTGTATTGCGATACTTTTAACTGTATTGAGATATGTATTGGAATATTTTCAATGAAAATGACAACCAAGTCATTATCTTATTATATATATTAACTTTAATTTACATGAATGTAGTTTTTGGAGACCAGGTCTTCCAACAATCTATTGAAATTCCCATTGGTACAAATTGGACTCTTATCAGACCTTTTCTGTTTTCATATGAAGAAGAATTTGTGCAAAATTTGAGAAAGATATGGAGAAAACGAACAGTATTAAATATGAAAGTCCATAAAACAATAAAAAATAGGAGCAGAGCAAACACGGACCTCCGAAACATCAGAGATGGGATCAGTTGCCATGGAGGAGTGAGCATTCCTGCTGATCCGTGTGCTCCTTGTCATGATCGGGAAATAACGGAAAAATCCGTCGTCAATTCTGTATATAAATAATGGACTAACAATTTGTATGAAAAACGTCAGTCAGCATTGGACTCAATGATAAATTGTACGCATTTGCTGACAAGGTCATTGTATCGACCATAGAACTTACGAAATGATGACTTTAGAAAAAACTGCTGATATTCTTGTTTACACATCTGTTTCATATTTGGATACTATACTTTAAAAGACGTATATTTTAATTAACAATCAAGCTCTAGGATAAACGTAATGACTTTAACTTTTCTATCGTCAACTTCCCTTACTTATGCAGCAGTACACCTTCATTACCTGCTTACATAGATTAAATATCTCAGTTGATTCGATATGCAAGAACATGTTCTACGTATAAGCAATTCTAAAACAAGGCATATTATTGACAAAGAAGTTGATGAAAACAGAATTTCAGCAATCTCGTTTCAAGTTCTATGATCAATACAATGTCGATATCAGCAAACACAATATATAATTAAGTCAAATGCTGATTGATGTTTTATACTAATTGTAAGTACATTAATTTATTTTTACTGAATTGACGATTATTTTCCGATAATGGCAAGAAGCACACGGCGGGTATCACCTGTCGGCAGGGGATACTCACTACTGCATGGCCCATGATCCCACCTCTGATTTTTCAAGATTCCGTGCTTGCTCTGCTCCTATCTTGTATTTATTTATGGACTTTTGATCTTCACATATTTCATATATTTACTTTGACATAAATGTTTTAATTTTTTTTTTACAATAGAAGATGGTTTTTCAGCATTTTGTCACACAAAAGTCAAATTTACTCTTGTAAAAAGAGACATCAGGTATATGAAACTTAGATTTTGTAAAACTTTACACGGAATAAGCAGTATCTTGTCAATAATAGTACACAGAAAAGCTAGCATTTCCATACATGAAATATCAAAATAAAAAAAAATATCAAACAATACTTACACCTTTTTTCGGGCAAAATTGTTCCATACAGTTAGGTCCATCAAAAAGCTTGTTAGCCTCGAGCTCAATTAATAAATGTTTTAAAGTAAAGAAAACCGATTTATACCTACAATTAAATTATGTTGAATTGAGACTTTCCTATCAAGTTATTCTGTTGTTGTGTACCTTTGTTTGGCTCTTTTGATTTTTCGATGTCTTGAACTTCCTCTCTAGGTGTTGTTGTAAACTCATTTAGTTGTTGTAAGGAAGATATCTTTATAGTTTCCTGCTCTTCGCCTTTAAAATGATTTAAAGATAAATTATTGTACTCAACAACCACATGATATTCTGCGTGTTGTATTACCTGCAATAATTTTAAACTCTGCAACAGAGTACTTGCAAGGACACAGAAATATAAAAAAATATTGCAACAATTTTTAAAAGTATTAAACGTTTTTATTAATTATTAATCAGTTCTTATGCGTGAAAAGAAGAGAACATTTGCTGTGGCCTTCAACTCGACATTTAGATATATCGACGACGTAATGTCATTTAACAATGGTAATTTCCATTCCTACGCCGATACGATATAACCTGGTGAGCTTGAGATAAAAGATACCACAGAGTCTGACACAACTATTTCATGTTTGGATATTTTACATGAAAAATACGTTAATGGTAATCTAACAACCGTGTATGTGATAAGCATGACTTTAACTTTTCTAGCGTCAACTTCCCTTACTTACACAGCAATATACCTTCATCGCCTGCATACGGAGTGTATATATCTCAGTTGATTCGATATGCAATAGCTTGCTTTACGTATGAACAATATCTAAAATGAGTTAAATCGTTGATAAGCAAGTTGATGAAATAAGAATATCAGCCGTCTCGTTTAACGTCATCATTTCGTAAGTTCTATGGTCGATACATGGACCTTGTCAGCAAATACAATTTTTTATTGAGTTGAATGCTGACTAACGTTTTTTTATACTTATTGTTAGTCTAATATTGATACACTGAATTGACGACAGATTTTTCCGTTATTTCCTGATCATGACAAGGAGCACACGACAGGTGTGACCGGTCAGCAGGGGATGCTCACTCCTCCATGGCACCTGATCCCACCTCTAATGTTTGCTCTGCTCTTATTGCAGCCCGGAGGACCGGGCTGCTCTATACACATAAGTTTAATCGTTGGTATATGGGGATTGGAGTAGGAGTAGTTATTTAGAATTATAGGCTTTCTTAACAGAATGTTCTTTCCGTTCAAAAACTACGAGATACATAATATCTTTACTTCTATAAAGTAAATCTTTTAAAAATATATATGTTTTTCATATTTGACAGATAAAGTTGCTTATCATTAACTTTCGAAAAAACGACACGTCCCTTTTTTTAGAACATCGAATTTTACTTTTCGGATAAAATCGTACTCTGCACAGTTTGTGTTTTATATTCTAAAATGAAAATGAGTACATTTTTAGATATAGGTGATGCGTGTGTCTAACTTCAATTTATATTTTATGCAGCCAATATTTATTTGAGGAATTGATCGAGTTTAAAATGGTATCGTTTTTGATTGATTTTTAGCCGACTACAATTTTTCAAAATATTCGCTACTATCGTCTCCATCAATTAGACGCATGCCTTTTCACTATTTTTAAAGAAGCGGTTTGATGATCAAGACTCATTTTCATTGTTCACTTTATATATTTCCCGGGCGACAATTGATGGTTACATCAAATTGATGTTTTCTTGTTTTGTATTGTTTTATATACTTTGAGATTGAATACTGCTCGTTATATCCATAATCTTCTTGATAAGAATTTTAATATGTATATTTGGAAAAAGCTCAATTGTTTTTTTTTTTTCATTTTCTTCATTTCAAACTTTTCAAAATCGTTACCTGTTTGAATAATCGTGTTACCTGTAGTACATCCTATAACATGATGACAGTTAGAGACTGGACACTCGCATGGAGATTTACACAATCGTCCGTAATATCCTTCAGGACATGTCTGTCTACAGTTCAATCCAATAGATCCAGCTGGACATTCTAATCAAAACGAATGGTTACAATCAAAAATTAGAGAATGTAATTATAAGCATTGAGTTCCCATTTTTGATTGTCGTCTTTCCTATAAACATCTGGCCGTGCAGACAAGTTATCGTACCGAAATATCAAAAATAGAAATTAAATGCTTAAATAAATGATTTTTTTTTACAATTATTTTCTTTACTATCCAGTTTAAAAGAAGACAAAAATTATACGTACCAACGCATTCTTTAGTCTTATTGTTTAGATACTAGTTATAGCAGCACTGATGCCCATTTCTTTAAGAAAATATCAATTTTTCAAAAATCAGAAACATATTTCGTAGATAAATAAGAACACACTTTCTTAAGATTGTTTTCTCTTGAATAATAATAATAATAATAATAATAATAATAATAATAATAATAATAATAATAATAAATACTTTATTTAAAGAAGGTATCCTGGTTAGTGCATGCACTATTCTTCCCCAGGGCCTTCTATATATATATCAAATACAAAAATATACAGAATACAATTCATCATATATAATAGTAATATGTTTAAGGAATTACAATCACAAGGTTATGAATATAGCGTCCATGTATAGTTAATTAACAATCATAATACAATATACTATATCGAAATCTTATTGTGCTCAAATAATTGTGCGACAGCTGATGATGTAATTTTCTATATTACGCTTAAATGCTCGTAGAGATTGAGAGAGTCTAATGTGTTGCGGAAGTTTATTCCATAGATGTACACCTGAATGCTGAAAAGATATCTTGAATAATTTTGTACGAAATTTTGGCAATCTTAGATCATAATTACTTTCAGATCGAAAGTTATAAGAAGATGATGAATGAAATTTAGATAAATTACAAAGATATTGGGGAGTCAATCCACTGAAAATTTTGTATAATAATGTGTATTTGTATAGATCAACTAGCTCATAAACTGTTAACCATCCAAGTTTGAATGAAAATCTTAAAAATTTTATATTCTTCAAAAAAGGTGTATGTCAGAAATAATTATAAAAAAAGATACATGTACCTCTCTGTTAAATTTATTTTGAATTGAAATTTTAAAATACTATAAAATCACATTTTCGTGGTGGGAAAGGGGGGGGGGGTCAATTTTTGAGAAAAAAATTGTTGTCATGTGGGAATTTGATTTTGTAGTTTGAAAGGTGTTTTATAATAAATATTACTTTTTGTGGTAGAAAACCTCCTATAATTTCACACAAATATGCTGACATAATGGTATTCTGGAAATGAAATCCCACCTATCCATCGACCCAATAATTTTACCATGAGTCGAGAGGGCAAGCAAACATTATTTTGAAGATGGTCGTGCAGTGGTATGTCATTGTGTATTTTGCATGCATTTATAAACATACATTTCTTTTTTATTTAGGTACTGAATATATATATATATATATATATATATATATATATATATATATATATATATATAGAGAGAGAGAGAGAGAGAGAGAGAGAGAGAGAGAGAGAGAGAGAGAGAGAGAGAGAGAGCACAAAGAAATTCACTTTTACATGGATACCCACTTCCGCCCCAGCCCGGGGTTGAACTCACGACCTACGGAATCTGTCTCCTAGCAATACAGGAACAGCGCGCTAGACCGCTCGGCTATCTAGGCAAGTCAAAAAACTTGCTTTCGATGCCGATGGAATTCTCGCGGCGCTGTCCTACACTACACGGTCATTGAGAATAGAAGTGAGATACAGTTATTTGGACATTAGTTTTAACAGAGGATTGAAACCAATACAAGTTGTAATGAAATAAATTATTATTTATAAAGCAAATTTTACAACAACTCTTAAACTAATATAACTGCCCTAAGTGAAGAAATATTAATATAGAAGCACAAAGAAATTCACTTTTACATGGATACCCACTTCCGCCCCAGCCCGGGGTTGAACTCACGACCTACGGAATCTGTCTCCTAGCAATACAGGAACAGCGCGCTAGACCGCTCGGCTATCTAGGCAAGTCAAAAAACTTGCTTTCGATGCCGATGGAATTCTCGCGGCGCTGTCCTACACTACACGGTCATTGAGAATAGAAGTGAGATACAGTTATTTGGACATTAGTATTAACAAAGGATTGAAATCAATACAAGTTGTAATGAAATAAATTATTATTTATAAAGCAAATTTTACAACAACCCTTAACCTAATATAACTAATATATATATATATATATATATATATATATATATATATATATATATATATATATATATATATATATATATATATATATATATATATATATATATATATATATATATGAAATAAATTATTATATATAAATTTATATATGAAATAAATTATTATTTATAAAGCAAATTTTACAACAACTCTTAAACTAATATAACTATATATATATATATATATATATATATATATATATATATATATATATATATATATAGAAAAATAATCCAGAGTTTGGAAAAGATTATCACATTTTATTCCAAAGCGCTTTCGCCATTCGGCTCTTCAGTGGATTTTGAATAACATATATATATATATATCTGATATTTGTCAATAATTTATCTCGTTTTAAAAATTGTTCATACGTAGAGCATGCTCTTGCGTATCAAATCAACGGAGATATATACACTCCGTATGCAGGCGATGAAGGTATATTGCTGCATAAGTAAGGGAAGTTGACGATAGAAAAGTTAAGTCGTCAGGTTTATCATATAGCTTGGTTGTTAGATTACCATTAGTGTCTTTTTCAAGTAAAATATCTACGTATGAAACAGATGTGTCAGACCCTGTGGTATCTTTTATCTCAAGCTCTCCTGGATATATCGTGCCAACGTAGGAATGGAAATTACCATTATTAATTGAAAATACGTCGTCGAAGGCCACTGCAACTGTTTCCTTCTTTTCACGCGTAAGGTTTTGCATAAATTCACTTCTTCATATGAATACAAAAAGGTCTGTTAATAACGGAACGCAATTGGTTCCAATGGGAATTCCAATAGATTGTTGGAAGACATGATCTTCAAAGACCACATAGATATTATCAATCAGAAACTCAAGTATCTTCTTGATGTCAACTTCAGAGTACTTGTGTGTGCAATCAGAATCTTTTTTAACAAAATAATTTTGCAAACGACCAATGACCCGGTATTTAAATTTACGAGTTCCATTTTTATTGAAAAAGCAGCTGTCAATAATATGAAAAAGCCTGGATTTTAATTTTTCTTGAGGAATAGTTGTGTATAAAGTTGAAAAGTCATAAGTTTTTAAGCTGTTCATTTTGGTAAAATCTTGTGATTTCAAATTGTACAAAAGTTCTTTTGAATTTTTGAGTATCCACATCTGATTCACACTACTTTTTGAATATATGGTTGCACAGTACTCTTGAAGTTTTTCCTTCACTACTGTCAAAATCTTAGTGAGGAGTAACGAAAGAGGCTTGGTTGAACATTAATTGGAACACGCAATGTATCTTTGTTTGTAAGGATTCTTATGAAGTTTCGGAATCCAGTATATATATAAAGTAGTTCAAATTCATTTTGGCTCTGTGGAATATTAAAAATATTCAAAACTGACATATGATTTTAAAGAATTTCTTCCTTAGAAAGATTAGTATGAGTATAAGTAGAATTACCACTTGTAGAATTAAATCCAAGTTCTTCTAGAAGACAATTTATATAATGAGCCTTACAAAAGCCTTACAAAAGAAGACAGTGTTGTTACCTGTTTGTCGGCAGGAACCAGTACATAATGATCATATAATCTATCTAATTCTTTTTCACTTCTTGTTTATTGAACACAGAAGGATGAATGGTTTTCATTTTGCCCCTCAGTCTTCTAATACGCGACTTTAACATAGATCTAATGCATTTTGCATTTTATCCATTCTGACAAGGTCAACCTCTTCTTTTTCGTATATGGCCCATCTAAATCTGGCTTAATTTTCAACAGAATCCATAACATTTATGAAATGCCGATGCAAGTTGAAGGATCGGGGTTCCCTATTCTAAGGACATTGTAAAGTAAGTGATCTAAGGTCCTCATTATTAACTATATTTACGTCACCTGTAATAACGTGTCCAGGAGGACTATAGCTGTATAGGGCGAAGAAAAACTTTAACAAGATTGAGGATTATGTTTCAGATACTCGGTATTCAGGTCATTAAAGTTTTTTTTATATATATAGAAAAAGTTTGGAAGCAATGGTCGATGTATATGATACAAATTCAAATGATACAAAAACAAAAATTTTGACCGTTTAGTAAGAGAGTAAAACACTTTCCATGGATGTTTGGCTCATATCTGTACTTCGAGTTGAAGCATTAAAAAGCTAACATAATTGTAGATTCTTTGCAAATACACATTTGTTTGATATATTTTAAAGCTTTAGTTTCTTATTATCAATTTAGCTAACATTTGCAAAATTCTTCTAGCCTTGTAAAATTTTATAACTAAATTCGTAGTTCTATGATAATTTTGAGAACCAGAATTGAAGATATTTTCATACGACAACTTCTGCCATAAATATAGTCCCTTCTAGTTTTCGAGATTTATACAAGATGGCCGCTGGGGCAGGAGGGGTATGCGCAACTCTGCTGTGTTTTGTAATTTTTCTTCAGTTAAAAAGCGTTCTTTACCATCACGAATTGCAAGAAAGTTTACACTATGCACCCGGATTCCAATGGCCTATTCTGAAGTTAAGAATTCAATGCTTTGGGAAACAGTCTTTGCAAGGTTTGTTGACTAATGAATATAAAACTTCCAAATCATGCAGTAACAGTAAAGTGAGCTGTGTTCCGCTCATTAGCTCCTTATGTCTCCTACTGTCCGGTGATATACAGGTAAACCCTGGGCCTTCGCTGCCGACGCAACAGACCGTATCCTGTATCGGCTGTCTTAGAAAATCTAACGGGAACGCTGAACTTTCCAATTTTCCTGATATTTCAGAATGGATTTGTGATTCCTGTGTTGAAAATATATCAAAAAATTACGATCTTGGCAAATCAGCTGACGATTTTATCAATTCACTACCGAAAGGCATTTCTTTTGGGCACTTGAATGTGTGTGGCTTGCTTAGTAAATTAGATCAAGTTAAAATCTTATTACGGAAGGGTTCCTTTGATGTTTTCGCAGTTACTGAAAGTAAGATTGACAACAGTATATCGGACTCTGAATTATCTATTAATGGCTATAGACTGATTAGACGTGACCGTGACAGACGTGGCGGGGGTATTGCCGTGTATATCAAAAATAAATTCCATGTCACCGAAGTCAAACAACATGATGAAATTGAAGTTTTAAATTTTTGCCTAAAAATAGGAAATTCTCCTAAACTTACATGCATAACGGTTTATTGACCACCCAATTCCAAATGTGAATGGTTTGAACATTTTGAGAAATATGTAGAGGCGACAACAACTTCTAATAACAACGTTATAGTCATGGGTGATTTTAATGTGGACGAAAATAAAAACTCAAATCTTAAAAATATTATGAAAACTCAGGGACTGTCTCAAATAATTAAAGAGGCCACAAGAGAAACAAAAGACTCCAGCACCCTTATTGATCATATATATGTGTCCGAACCTAAGGATATATGCAAATCTGGCGTAATACATATGGGTATAAGCGATCATCATTTAATTTATGCTGTCCGAGGAAAAATAAAGAGCGGCACAAACAGTCATGTTAACATAAAATTTCGTAGTTTTCGGGATTTAGATGAAGGCCAATTTCACAAGGATCTCGGTGAGGTTGATTGGAATGAAATTAAGAAGTGTGGTGACGTAAATCAAATGTGGGATGTTTTTAATGCAAAATTTTTCAAAGTCATTGACAAGCATTTACCTTTTAAACAACGGCGGATAAATGTTAAGTCAGAGGAATGGATAAATGATGAAATTTTAACTGAAATGCATAACCGCGATTATCTACACGAAAAAGCACTACAAACGAAATCAGCGGAGGACTGGGATCTTTATAAGGCCAGCCGGAACCGTGTTACTCTCAAGATCAGAGATGCGAAACGGGACTTTGTAGAAGAAGCAATGGATCAATGTACCAATCGACCAAAAGATATGTGGTCTAGAATAAAACAATTTCTATCATCAAAGCAAAATTCTTTAACATGTACACAATTACAAACGGAGAGTGGAACTTTAACATCTTTTGAATCTATGGCTAACTATTTCAATGATTTTTTCTGTAGTATTGGATATGAAATAGGAAAACAGTTTGATTCCTCTTTACCGGAAGTAGAACAACTTAAACCACCAGGTTCTTTTAGAATTCCAGAAATCACAATTGAATTTATTGCAAATGAAATTGTTAAAATGTCATCTTCGAAAGCCACGGGTATTGATGGTTTGTCTGTAAAACTTTTAAAGATGTCTTTTAATCATATTGGTGATATATTACATTTTATTTTTAATGAATCTATATCATCGTGTACATTTGTTGATGCATGGAAAAGAGCAAGAGTAGTTCCATTGTACAAAGCGGGTGATGAAAATCTAGTTAACAATTACAGACCCGTATCTATTTTGCCAGTCGTTAGCAAAATTATTGAGCGTCATGTTTTTAATTCTTTTTATGAATATTTATCAAAGAACAAACTAATAACTAAAAGTCAATCAGGTTTTAGGCCAGGTCACTCATGTGAAACAGCACTAGACAATCTCACAGATAAATGGTTTAAAAACATGGAGGACGGTAAACTTACTGGAGTTCTGTTTATTGACCTGCGTAAGGCCTTTGATACAGTCAATCATAAAGTTCTTTTACACAAGCTGAGGTCATTTGGAATCTGTGAAAATACTTTTAAATTTTTTCAATCTTATCTTTTAAATCGTAAGCAATGTGTCAGTTGGCGAGGTGCTCTGTCTCGAGAAAAAGAAATATCTTTAGGTGTCCCTCAAGGGTCAATTTTAGGACCGTTATTTTTTATTTTATATATCAATGACTACTCAAAATGTCTTAAACACTCGTCAGTCACAATGTACGCAGACGACACCTCGCAGGATGTAAGCGATAAATGCATAGACGTTATTGAGAAAAAACTTCAAGAAGATTTAGAGTTAGGAATTCAATGGATGATAAAAAATAAGCTCAGTATAAATCTCTAAAAAAAAAAAAAAAAAAAAAAAAAACGCAGTGCATGCTTATTGGCACATCCAAAAGGTTACAAAAATGTAGAAATCTTATCATAAATTTTAATGATGTTCAAATTGAATTTGTGAAGCAGGCCAAATTACTTGGTGTTTATATTGATAATACTTTATCTTGGGATGTTCATGTTGACTTTATTTCAAAGAAAATTTTAAGAAAACTTGCTGTGCTTAAGAGAGTGAGTCATTTTATGCCACCGAATGCTTTACTTAAGGTTTTTAATAGTATTGTATTTCCGCATTTTACTTACTGTTCCACTGTTTGGTGCAATGTGAAAAATCAGATGTTTTTAGAAAAGTTGTACAAACTTCAAAAGAGGGCAGCTAGGATACTCTTAAACATTCGAGATATTTTAACTCCTACTACCTTTTTATTTTCCTGTTTAAAGTGGATGCCAATCAAGGATTATTTTATGTTTAGACAGGTCACTTTTCTATTTAAGGTTTTAAACAATCAAATGCCAGATTATTTGAATGTGTTTCAATATACAAGAGATGTCAATTGTCGCCAAACCAGGTCGAATGATTTTATGTCAAACATATTGTATTTACCACGAGCCAAAACAGAAAATTACAAACGTTCTTTTAGATATTCATCTGCATTTTTATGGAACAAACTGTCACAAAATGTTCGAAATTCTAGGTCAGTGGATATTTTTAAATCTGTGTATCTCGCTGAGTATTTTAACAGACTCAATACTTAAGGTCAAGATCTAGTAAATAACTTGAGACTTCTTTTTTATGCTAGATCCATTATGACGTCATAATCGATTTCAACTATCTTTTTCCCGTACTTTACGGCTTTAGCAGAATTATGTAGAAAATAGGGTATTTTCATGACATTCAGTTTGAAATCATATGAAAAGTAAACCGGATACCTATATTAAATTTGATATTAATTTAAAGAAGAGGCCATGAACATACTAAATACCGTTTTCTGAGAGACTGTAGGCAATCTGAATACATTTCCTTTGTCGAATATGAGAAAAACTCCCATATTCATGACTGGTTTTATTAATTTTTCATTGAAAATGACAGTTTAAAATACAGTTTTTCATCTTATTAACCTACAAATTATGCCCCGAAACACCTTATTTAACCAAGCTAAAGTTGTAAAGCATCAATAAAGGAATTTATTTCTCAAGTTTGATAAATCTGTAGGCACCTTTCATTTACTAGATCTTGACCTTAAAATGGATTTTTTTTCCTCAATGTCTTAGTGTACAAAAGATATGCTTCTTCATGTTTATATATGTATGTGTTGTATTTTTATATCTTGTGTTTATATTAAGATGTTAATTTTGTATATCCTTATGTGTTTGTAAATATGTTTTAATGCAGGACCACAATGAAAACTAGCTTTATGCTAATTGTGTTATCCTGGATAAATAAAGGTTATTATTATTATTATTCGAGGACAATTTACAATTTCTATTTAAAGTTGTACATTTAAGATGAGGAAAGAAAAATATGGTCTTTTGAATCTCTTTCATCTAAGTTTATAAGACGTATAAGCAAATATACATTAAATATTTCATCTACTCAGAAACCTGAGAATAATCCTTCCTTAACGTGAAAAGATGAAGAAAAATGAGATAAGCTTTATCGAAAAAAAAATATCGCATTAATTTTATGTAAATATAGAGACGCAAAGGGTCATATCACTGATCTAAACAATAATAGTCAAATGACTTTACTTTGGTCGAGGTATTTATTCAAAATTAGATAGAACACAAATAAAAAAAATGTATAAAATTCAAAATTCAAAAATATTTTTTAATATCTCAGTCAAATCAAATAACTGTTAACTTCAGTCGTGTGAGTAATGTTGCTAAGGTTTATTTTCTAACTATCAATTAAATCAGTCATCAATTGTTTCATATAATGTTCAGAATACATGTAGATAGATTGATGAATGTGATAGATGGATATACATGTATTAGAGAAAGAAAATTTTCATGGTATGAAAAAATCCTAATTGAAAATCATAGTTGCTTTTCGACCCCTACATCTTCCGAACTTATTCAATAGAAAAAGAGTGCTACATTTAAAAAAATCAATTCTCCATTATGCCATGAAAATCATTTTTTCTTTGAAAACATTCAAGAGAACATTTAGAACAAAGAAACCCTGAAATTCTTGCAAATTTTTATAATACCTCAGTTTCTAAAGTGATTTCATCATCGAAAATCTATCCAACCAGATTTAAATAATGATTTATCATACATAAAATGCTCTAGACCAAGCCCTGCACGTTGATTTTCAAAGTGCTTTCATATGTTTGATGTAACGCATTTGAAAAGAAAGGTATAGTATTTTAAGGGCACTTACTCAATATTCTCATAGATGCATTCAAAATGTATTTGAGATGATTGTCTAATTATCAAGAATGGAACGAATATTTAACGAAAATATAAACAAAGTACATGATTTTTTCAACCACGTCTAGTATGCCTGGTCGATAGGGAATTTATTGTTCGCTTAGGCACTTAATCTTATTTCTGCTTTATTTACAGGCTTTGGTGTGTTTGCTCTTTTCACAATTCATCTTTTGAGTTTTATTACTCTTGGTTATTTTCCTTAAAAACTGAATACTTTTTTTAATATAATGCAATGAATCCGGGTCATTTCTCCCCAGTACCTGCTCCGCCTAGGTCATTTCCGCCCAGGTCATCTCTCTCCTGGGTCATTTCCCTACATTACCCAGGTCATTTCTCTCCACAACCTAGGTCATTTCACTCCAACACAAAAATTATAGCGTGATAAGTTTAATTTTATTAAGTTTTATTAATTACCACGCTGAATTTAACGCTAACTTTATTTATTTTATTTCATCTTATTTATTTATTTATTAATTGACACATGTATTTTTTATTTATTCATGACTTCACACATTTAATGTTTATTTTATTCATAATTTAAACATTATGCATTCTCTCATTTATTTGAATAATTATTTTTTTCTAGAATTCTTTTATAATCTAATTCATTCCTTTATTTATTAATTTTTTGTATTAATTAATCAATTTTTACAATCTTGAGCTAGCTTTTCAAAAGGACAGAGGCACATGATTATTTATTTTTATTCATTAATTCTAAGACTTACTGTCTTTCTTTCAAATGGAATTAGCTGCAGAACTGTATCTCTCTGAAAAATATGTATTGACAGTGCGGTCTGTCAAAAAAAAAAAAAAAATCGGAGAGCTACAGTTCTGCAGCTATAATGGAATATAGAATAACTTTAAATGCGATAATATAAATATTTTATTTTCATATTCTTTCTTTAACAATTAAATTCATTATCAATTAGACCTCAAGTGAATTTGTTTATTGTCCTGTCATCCGTCGTTTATGATCTTCATCAGGAATAAATAAATAAATGTTAGAATTTGTAATTGCTGTCTTGCGGTTTTATGGTACCCTACAAGGTGTTTTTTTTTATCATCATGCTGGGTGCATATGTTTATCCGTAAATTGTCGATTTCACAGACTGACAAAACAATATCTCCTTTAGTCTTTAGTCTAAAAATTGCCAACTTGTACAAAGATGTGTTCAGCCAGATTATTATATAAATCAGAATTTGTTGTTCCCACTTTTTATTACATTGAATACACAAACTCATTACGTCATTATTTTCTTCGCGTTCTTATTATTTATAGTTTTATAATATACAATTATTCAAAATAAATAGTGTTAAATATTTACAAACTTTTACTTGTGTATCTGGTTTCATAATATATATTTTGAAGTATCCTTCACTGTTAAAAAAAAAATAGCTAGTTAAAATCACTAAGGAGACTAGTAAATTTATTGTCCATACAATCACTACCTTAAAAGCAGTTTTACTAGGTATTGGGTATATTTACTAGAAGAGATTAGTAAATCTAGAATTGATAAGTAACTTTCACTATGTATGTAAGTATCTATACGACCCCCGCTTCAAAACTCACTATCTTAGCCAGTAAACTGAAAGATTACTAATCATGACAAACGCTTACCGAGGCACACTAGCTAAATTGACTAGGTTTTTCTTTCAGTGTTTGTTTTCTAAAACTTATCTATTTTTTAGCTGCAGAACTGTAGTTTTCCAAAAAGAAAATGTATTGAACCGGTCTGTCAATATAATATATTTCTTTTCGGAGAGCTACAGTTCTGCAGCTATTATTTTATGTCATGTCTATTTTCTCCCTTTTTTTCCTCCTAAGATCAAAATTTACATATTATTATAATTTAAAACTGTTTTATTTTTTATTCCAACGTTTTTGTATCCCTAAACAAAATCAATCAATAAAAGCAATTTTTTTTGTATTATTTTTCTAAGATTCGAGTTTGATCAGTATCTATATAATATTCAGATTATATACAAAACTTCATCATCGGCTATGGTAAAAATTAATTATTTTAACAAATTAATTTATTTTAATTGAGATTAAATTTTTCTTTCAAAATTATTACCCTTAACAGAGGAGACCTCAACGTAGCAAGGGCTGGACAATGGTATCAATTTATTTTCATTAATATCAAATATTAAATTTTCCCTGTAAATAAAATTCCGACATATTCTCTCGTTCGAATTTTATAGGTCATAAATTGATAAAATTAATTTATTTTACGAGACAAAAGTTAATAACACAAGAAATGTAAATGTAAACTAGAGCAAAGCTCGTTGCAAAGCAACGAGTAGGTCTTCCGTCCTGTTTGACCGGAAGTAGCTTTCATTTTTAACAAAAATAAAAAAATAACGCCTAAAATGGTTTGAATCCTCTAAAGCTATGTTAATAAATGCAAAAATAAGCCATTTTTTGCTACTTCCGGTTTGACCGGAAGTGATGACGACGGACGGAAAATTAATTTTTATGCTCCCAGAGACATATGTTACACAAAAACTTGTGAGGAACGGCAAAAATACGTGTTTTCCGACTACTTCCGGTTTGGCCGGAAGTGACGACGCCGGATGTATTTTGATGACCCCAATAGATTGACCTTGACATTTCAAACAACTTTGCTTCTTTGACGTATTACAAATTCTCAATACTTTTTGAGATATAAAGAAAAAACTTTCAGCCCCTCTAGGCCCTTAACTTTAGGGGCCAGCCCTTTTTTCGAGATATCATTTAAAAGATCTTTTAATTTTACACCTTTTTTGTTTAACATGTCTTAACGAAATATTCCTAGGTAAAAAGTTATCGTTGAAAATGTGTCAGAATTTTTGAAATGCGTGATAGGACTATTTTCGGACCATAGCGAGAGTCGGCGTTTCGTACTTCCGGTGACAATGATATACTCAATTCACTTCTCCAAAGGTTGCTCTATCATCACTGAAAATTTCATACGTCTATCTTCAACGGTTTTTGAGAACATCGCCGGACAAAAAGACCCTCTAAAAATGACAAAATCGCGAAAATCTACGAACCGGAAGTGACGTCATCAAAATAAAAAAATTATTTCTAGATTTTTTGATGTTCTATCAGACCTGAAAGTTTCATGAAAATCCATCTAGCCGTTTCCGAGAACTCGCGTGCACAAAATCGGTAAGAAAAAAATAATAAGAAGAAAAATAGTGGAAAAGAAACCTAAGAAAAACAATAAGGTCTTCCGCTGAAGACGGAAGACCTTAATAATATATAAGACCAGATTAAAAATGGGGTGAAATGACCCAGGTAGGAGGGAGAAATGACCTACCGTGAAATGACCTACCGTGAAATGGTAGGAGAGAGAAATAACCTGGGAGAGAAAAAATTTAGAGAGAAATGACCTGACACCTAATGCAATGGTTTGAAAGATACACAGGAATGCACGACGACAAGAAAAAAAAACTTACATGAGGCATTTTCCTTGGATGGATAAGCCTGATTGTGTACGCACAATTATCCCAAACAAGATAACTTTGGAGATAAACTTCATTTTTGTCGAAGCATATTATGAAGTGACTTTAAATCTCCGGGAAATTTCATCTGAAATATTAAATGAGGCTTTAAATCTGAGTTTGATTTATTTTTGTATTTTCAAAAGTTACTTCCTTAACAATTTCTCATCTAAAAATTTATTCATTAGCATTTTATCAACAATTGCTTGTTTTCAGTAATGACTAAGATGCAAACAATATACATGTGTGATATAAAACATAATTTTAATATAACACAACCAAACAATTTAATGAGTTTAGACTGACAAAAATTATCAAAACAAATTAAATAATAAATACCTCTAAAAAGTAACAATACTCATTTAAAATATATTTATATATTTCTACGTCAGAAACGCCGAGAAATACATTTAGACTACAGACAACATTGTGTCTGTGTTTATTCACGACCAAAAAATAAGATATTAATTCATAAAAACTTGAATATTTTGGATGTTCTGATGTCAGATTGATTAATTGTTCTTTAACGTCCCTCTCGAGATTGTCCACTCATATGAAGATACCACCACTTGTTGGTGGAGAGCTGTATCAAAGTCCTCAAGTGGAATACTTGTAATTGAGGAAACAGGAATATCAACAGTCTCGTTAAAGTCATAACTTTGCAAGTGCTATGGTCGATACAAGATCTTGTCAACAAGAGTCATTTATTAAAATGCAGAACTTTAGCATACTAATTATTAGGCAGCTATATTTCACAATGAATTGTTGTCTGCGGGTTTCTTCCAATCATGACCAGGGGCTCCCAGCGGGAGAGCACATTTGGCAGGCGATACTCGCTCCTACATGACATCTGATACTACCTCTGATATTTTTTAAGTCCGTGCTTGCTCTGTTCACGATTTGTATTGTTTGAATGGACTTTTGAGTCTTAATACTGTTCTTTATCTCCATATTCCATTTTCAGCACTTTTTAAAAGGAATTTGAAACAAACATTCCACTACTCAAATTGTCTTATATTTGGCAAGGGTTTTAATTTAAAATCATGGTTATCAGAAACTCACATGACAAGTGATTTCCACATTTCAACATTTAGAACAACAAAAGAGAAAATTTTATGCATAGGTGAGGCATATGAACAATAACTGTAAACAAGGATAATTTCGCCTCGTGCTACTTTCGCACCTTTACACTTACAAACGATTTTACCCGTTTTAATTCACACAGTCATGGTTTTGCTAAAGAAATTATACTATATTCTTTGAGTTTGTTCCGTTTTTAATTCACCCATATCAGCGTAGGGCGTAAGGGGCGAAAATAAAACGGGGCTAAAAATTTTCCTGTATACAGATTTTAGATATCATGCTTACTTTAATGATATATAAATATTTCTCATATGTCTGTTTTTCTCTTCAATCACACAGATTACAAATACCAGCAGTCACTTTTAAATATAATTTAAATAATAGATAAAAAGACACCAGAAAGTTTGCAACATTTCTTTCATATCTAAATGTTAATTGACTATAAAGTAAAAAGGCTAACTAACGATTAAATTATATGACATACTTGCAGTTGTTAATCAGGCTTCAGTTAATCTTCAATGTATTACTTATGCAAAAAATCCCCTTTTTCATATTTTGTCTATATATTGTCAAACAGGTTATTGTTAAAACGTTTTACAATAAAATCGTTGAAGCCCTCTCCAATGTGAAACAAAGTTCAAATACAACAAATATCGAGTGTTCCTTGTACTATTTCGAGTAATGATTTAATCTGCATGTTCCAAGTCTGACTTCCGTTCAATTCGATACGCAAGAGCATGCTCTCCATCAAAATTAATGTTTTAAGAATTACATTAATTTTCAATGATTTATTTGACTTTAAGTGCATATCATTTAATTTTCAAAAGTTAATACGAAGAATATCCAACGTTTTATGATTTTTAAAGGGTATGGTTAAGAGGGAAGTACCCCTTCCCCTGAAAATTAGATTGTAAATTATTTTTTTCCTTTTTCGTTTTGTTTACTTTCTGTTAAGGGAAAACGAGTTCAAAGATTCGATTCCAGCGATTAACAAATTTTATTCTTAAACATTTCCTGGTTGACTTTGAAAATATTGAGACATTCATAATTTAAAAAATCTACTAATCGTCCTACACAACTAAAACCGTGTAATCTCCATCTCTGGTTTAAATTCTTCTATTTCACTTATTTGAACTGAGGTTGTATATATTCTCTTTGCTACTTCGATATATTCTTTTTCACAATAAAGCCCTTCTTCATTCGATAAATTGTCAAAGCCATATTCTCTTAAATTGGGAGCAAATTTAAATTCAGAGAGTTGAGATTCAGAAGTAGATCGGATCAATCCAAGTGAACAATCAAGCCTTTCTTCTCCTTTGATTCGGCTAAAATCAAAGTTACAGTCAACGTTTGGAAAATATTATCTTCAGCTGTACCGGGTAGATTCAAACTTTCGCCTCCTGGAAGTGTA
>NW_026938186.1:0-11581 GCF_032062105.1 Saccostrea cuccullata
TGATTTTACCTGTGATGGACAATCTGTTGACACTTCCAGGACAGATGTGCAGCATCCTCTGAAAGACTCGTTAGTGCTGATGGCATGTCGATTGTCCGGTTGCAGTACCAAAAACGAGGAATTTCTCATCAAGCAGCTTATTTAACCAAGAAACAATATAAAACATTTTATACGAGATGGTTTCAGTACTGTAGTGAAAAATCGATTTATCCAATTTGTACAACTATAGAAACTGTTATTGAATTTTTAGCACATCTTTTTCGCCTAGGTTTAGGGTATAGTGCTATTAATACTGCCCGAGGGGCTGTATCTTCTGTTGGACTGATTTTTGATGGGTTTACTGTTGGATGTCATCCACTTGTAATACGATTTATGAAGGGTGTTTTTAATTTGAGACCATCAAAATCTCGATATGTACATACTTGGGATGCATCTATTGTTATCAAGTATTTGAGAAAATTGTCACCTGCAAAATACTTAAGTTTGAAAGATTTGACACTGAAGTTAGTTATGTTAATTAGTTTAATTTGTGCAAGTCGAGTACAAACTATTTCATGCATGAAACTTAGTAATATGAAGAGAACAAAAAATAGCTTTGTTTTTACTTTTAGTGATTTATTGAAAACATGTAGACCTAACAGTAGTATGTCTGACATGGTTTTGAAATCATATCCTCCAGATAGGAGGCTTTGTGTATATATTGTTTTATGTGAATACTTATCAAGGACTGCAAGAATTAGAAGTAAGTGTGATTCACTTTTTATCAGTTATGTACAACCACACAAGGAAGTATCAAGAGATACTGTTGCCCGTTGGATAAGAACAATGATGTGTTCTGCAGGTGTTGATACTACTATTTTTAAGGCTCATAGTGTTAGATCTGCATCAGCATCTAAAACAAAAGAGAACTTTGTTCCTGTCGATGATATTTTGTCCAAAGTAGGTTGGTCTAATGTCGAAACCTTCAGAAAGTTTTATGACAAACCTGTGCTGAATGATGATAAGTATGCAAATGCTGTTTTGAAATTAAAATAAAGAATTTGATTTCAGTTTGAAAAATTTTTTGTGTTGTGCTTTAAAGATTCACATTATCTCGGAAGTGACGTTTACGAAAAATAATTAGGAAATTAAACGAGACTTACCTTGGTAAAGGCGAAGTTTGATTCCAATTATTGGAGTAAATAAAAGGCACTGTAAGATAAGGTACTCCCTCCCACCCTGCAGGTGGTGAATGTATTATTTGAAATTATATTAGTGAAATGAATTTGGGTTTGATGTTTTGTTGCAAATCTATCAACCCAAAAAATTTTAGCTTTGAAGCAATGACTTGGCGGCTGCGCAGTACTATTCACCTTATCTCTACAGTGCCTTTTATTTACTCCAATAATTGGAATCAAACTTCGCCTTTACCAAGGTAAGTCTCGTTTAATTTCCTAATTTTTTCTGATCTCAAATTTTTGTTTAAGCATTAATCTTTTTTTTCTCTTTCATGAATTTTCTGCTGAGAGTCTAATAAATTAAATAATTTAATTCAAGCTATATAGTAATATAGTGAAATTATTTCCTTGTGTGAGACCTAAAGAGGGACAGGTAACTCTCATTTTCACTAAAATTTCTCCGATTTCAGGAGTTGTCTCCCCTTGAAAAGATCAATAATGGCAGATAAACAATGTGGCATGCAGTCTGGTCACCATCGGACAGTTTTGACACCCGTATACCCGGATTTCTACCAATTACCTCTGTAACCTTTGTTGTGTTCATCACACAGGTAAGAAAAACAAGATTTTTAATTCAAAAAATTTTAATGAGCTAAATGATAAAGAATATAACATTTTTACATGTACAGACTCTCTCGTATAAGAAAATGTCACATTTTACATATACAATAATACATCATTCACATGTCCACATTTTCCCCATTTACACAGTTGAAAATAATCAATGCATAATGAACCATAAAAACAATTATTACATGTAAGATAGTTCATAAAATATATTTTTAAATACAAATTTTATACATTTGAAATGCATGTACATATCATCAATGCCCCCCCCCCCCCTTCACAGTCTTACAATTTCCTTTTTAATTTTGGATCTGTTAATGATTTACTGTAAGTGTCTTTAGATTTTTTATCGTACAGCTGATATCTTTTAGATCTGTAGAATTTTCTTTGAAATTTATATTTTAACAGTTTTTGTTTCATTTTAAAGTAATTTTGTCTATTTTGTTGTTGTTTTAGATGATGGACCACTCTACTTCCTTTGACAACAGGTGCCCCTACAGATTCACAAAGTTCCAGTGTTGAGTTTCCATGACCCCTATTCAGTAAGTGCACAACTTGATGTATTCTACTTTCAAAATTCCTACTACTTGTAATACATTCTGGATTTGATTTTAAATATGCCCTATTTACAGATTCAGATTTTTGTGTACAAGTATGATATTTGATTCTATCAAGAATACTTTGTCCTAAAGTCAAATTTATACAGTCTTTTAACAAACATTTGTCTTTTTCTGTCATGTTTAATTCAAAGTCACTAGGCAACACTGAAGATTTCCACTTATTGCTTTTCAGTCCACGACAGGAAAAGGAATAGAGTTGACAGGACTTCCCGCACTGTCCCTGGTAGCAGTTTATGAGGGAACCAACCGCAGTAGACATAGCACGCTTCATCAAATGTAAGTCGCCGGAGTAGTGTTTGAAGCAATTTTCGTACTCTGTACTGCATCGAAGCTTCAGGTCCAAGGCAAATCTTCTCTGCATGGATTCTCTTGTGGCCTTGGTTCTTCCCGGAAACATGTGACTGCTGAATGGAGCCTTAGCAGTCTGTTTTCTTTGAGAGTTAAAGAAGTGACGCAAGTCCTTAAGGTTTTCAATCACATGTCCTTGTTTTTCAGATGCACCAGATGCAGCGGCACTGTCTCCATCACTGGTGAAATGGGATATGACTAGTGGCCGGTCATCACTTTGTAACTCACCAACACAATTAGCGGCCAATCGCTTCTCGTCTCCAATGGTGGTCTCCGGAGGAATGGTTGCAGTGCAGTCTTCGTGTCCTGGGCAGGTAACTTCTTTTCCTTTGCTTCGTAGATGTGCGCCTTTCTTACATAGTTTATTCCCACAGAAAACTGCTACCACATTCTTCCTCTGAGTTACATTTTCACTTACGGTATACGTCACTTGGGTGGCAGCTTGGGATGGGGTTTTCCTAATGGCACTGAAGGTGGCATTATTGTACCGAGCATCTCCTTCCGCCTTGATGGGGGTATCCGGAAGTCCACATTTTTCATTAAGTTCTTGAATGTTCTGCCGAATTTTCTTCATACTGTTTTTATTTACATCGGTTATAATTTTCCCCACTTTGTTGCAGGTCTGTTGCATGTTGGTGGCTGACGCTGGTTCAGTATATGCACCAAGAAGCATACCACACATACCCTCTGTTGTAAGACTGGTACCCAGGTGACCGACAGCCATGGCCACATTCAGCTGTGCAGCTCTTCGTCCCTTGCCAGATCTTCTCACCTCTTCGTAAAGCTTTTCTCGGTGACTGGTATAGTGGCACTTCTTACATCGAATGGAAAGGATCCATGCCAGGCTTCGTTTTTCCTCCCCATGCTGATTCCAGTCCAGTTGACCATCACAGGCTGGAAAATTCTGTGAGTGTTCTTTAAATGCATTGTTCCACAATTTAGCAGTCTTTTCTTGGTGAAGTACTTTGTATAATTTTGAATTTGGGTCATCTGACATAGATTCCATGTAGGTGTCCACTGGCTGGACCTCACTTGGCCTGGGTCGTAAAAACTTCATCTCGCTGCTTCGGCTCTTGGCATCTATAACTGCAAACACTCCATTTTTCTGTGGCCGTACAATGTCCTGAAACTCTTCTTTACTTAGTCTTCTTATGGGAACCAGAGATTGGACTGGGCTGGTGGTCCCTATTTTCTTCTGGCCTTTGTTGTGAGGAATACTTCCTTTTTTGTATTGATGTTGATGCAACCATCTTGGTCCTTTTTTTGGCATGGTAATTATTTAAAGGGAACGTTTGGTCAGAATTAAAATTTTTATATATAAAATACCTCTCATATAAAAAGAAAAGCTGCATCTAACCAGACTGCCTTTTTTTGGCATGGTAATTATTTAACTGTATACTTGTAGACTTTTTCTGAGAATATGCATTGTATGTGGTGCACATTTTTAGGTATTGTAAACTTTTGTGTTGTTTATTTATTTTAGAGCTGCCAGGACTACTAAGAGAAACTCCATTCTTTGATGACTGATGGAAAAGCCTCATCACCCCCCACTGCTTAAGAATCCCTTATCTTAATCACCAGTCATTAATCGGTGATCACTGTTACCAAAGCTCCAAGGTACATTATTGAAGTCTCTGTTGACACCATTTTTTCCAGTCTCTGACTTTGATAATTAGAGCTCATTAATTAGAGCTGAAATTATTTTTTAGCAGATAGCCAAAAACTACAATATTTCAGCTTTCATTTCATTCAAATGTTTTTTTCTGAATAATTCACTTATTAAATTTTTTTCAAGTTTTGAAATTAATATGACAAAGATGAATTAGTACAGAAATTTATCCTAAAATTCAATAATCTGTTAGGAAGAGTTATCTTCTATTTTTCATCCCTTAAGGACAAAGATAAATTTTGATGCACTAGTATATGAAAGATAAATAACTCAGAGACATTTTGTGCAAATTTCATTTAATTTCATTAGCTTTTAGTTGTCTTAAAGGTCCTATGCAAGGAAATAGCCAATCAGAATGAACTTAGTCAATTAAAGTTCCATATATATAAAGACGATTTTTTTTTCTTTTATCATTTTTGGCAATTTGTTTTAGGCCTACAGTATTAAAATTGGACTCGTGTACTAGGAATATCATTTCTTTAGCAGAATTATCCCACTGAATTAAAAGGAACTCTTTTCAGGTGCGCATGATGCAACTTCCTGGATGGTGTGTAGGCTGTTTGTCAACATGTGAATCCCACGTGCATTTCGGGGTAGGTAAGTTTACTATCGATTTTCTTTCTTAAAAGCTGCATAAGGCATATTTTTACTGATCTCAAATTTTTGTTTAAGCATTAATCTTTATTTTCTCTTTCATGAATTTTCTGCTGAGAGTCTAATAAATTAAATAATTTAATTCAAGCTATATAGTAATATATAGTGATATTATTTCCTTGTGTGAGACCTTAACACTTTTTTTTAAGAAAAGAGAGGTCAAAGGAAAGGTTGGGGTCAAAATGTTGTTGCAGTTGAAAAGCTTACAATATAATTAATGGTTAAGTTATTCTATAGCAAAAACGCATGTAAGCACAACACTTGCATAGCATGGTGCAAATGAATTTGAACCAAACAATTTTCACAAACAAATTCAGATTCTTAGGCAGCATAAAATGATCTATAGGAATCAGAAAAAAAATCTCTAAGCTATTGACGTTCTCTCTCTTCTCTTTTTGCTAGTTCTTGGACGGACCGTGTGGACAATTTCTGCGTTCCTTTTCTCAATTTCTTCCGTTAATCCTCGAACCTGATAAAAAGCGTACAATATAAACATCAGATATCAATTAAATATTTTAAACGTATTAAAAACATTTATGTTGAAAACATACCCAAATATAAAAAGTAGCTCCACCAGCGCTGACCATGCGCACTTGATCCAAAGTAAAATCTCGTATCAAATCACGTGCTCCGAGAGCAACATCTAATGGTATATCGTCAACCTTAAGCTCTTGAATTTTCCTTTTAATTGACTCTTTTCCCATCTTTCCCAGAGCAATTTGCACATTTTTCCAATCCTGTTTAAAAAAAAAAGAATTTTCAGTCAAAATATTTCAGACTCGTATCTATAATTTCACACATTTGGTAGAAAATGATACTCAGTACTTTCAAATAACAAAAATACAATAGGAAATAACTTCTACATTTCATATTGATATTTTCAGTTTTCAAAGCTTAAAAAAATAATGAAGAAAATTTATATAAAACGCTTTTCTGCAAGTTAATCTAAATTCTTTTTTAGACAATAGAGGAAAATGAATAAAAAAATTTAAACAGTCCCAGAAACATCTCTTCATACCGACACCATATCAAGCTTGTCGTGAGAACTTTAAACAAATTTATACATTTGTAAATAGATTTGAATAACACATTGGGTATACGTACATATGTATATGGGATAAAAGCAGATTTATGTTCATATTTATGAAGATAATTTATATTTTATACATTCATGAGACAGGGGAAAGCTTCTGTACATTTATCAATGGGATTGTGTTAGATTCTAATATAATCAATATTCCACATCTTTATTTAAAATGTAGATGCACTGATCTTTAAAAAGATGATGATATTCATTGATATATCAAAAGCAAAGTACAAAAATCATATTCAAAACTTTTATTCAAATGATCACAGTTGCGATGGGATTGATAATAAAGATTTCCTTCATGCATTAAAATTAAAAGCATGGTCATGAAGGGACAAAGCAATACAATGTACGCATGCAATAACCCTCACACTTGGACTTTGGAAGTCTGGATCGTTGTAACGCTTCACGATTTTCTTTAAAAGTCAGCAATTAAAATGAGTATAAAAAAGCAAAATCAAAATACTACTGGCTCAACATTGTCTGCTATACATACTATTTAAAAACGGCATAATCATCCATTTTTGTAAAATCAATGAAATTATTCTTTTATCGAGTTTTCTTAAATTCAATGACTTTGTAAAATACTTTCTTTGACCAATTAAAAGTACTGACTATTTATAAATCAACTAATAAAAGTCATTATGAAAGAATTGTATGATCTTTTTTGTTTTGTTGATGAAAGAAAATCGCCAAACTTTGCCTATTCTACGATAAAGCAAAACTTAAACAGAAAGAAAGTACATATTATGTACCTCTGTTTCCTCTTCCCAGTGTCCAAGTAACAGCAATGACGCCATCATCACGTGATGTACGGCAGGGGGCGGGTGTTGATATCCTAAACAAAGATAACCATACTAGGATATTTTTCGAAGTGCATGATTTATTTATTTAATTAGCATGCGTTAAAAATAAAATTGAAAGATTTCTTTGTGTTATTTCAAAAATTTACGGTCTATCGAGAAAATATTTACGTAATAAAGTTATTGTAATGTTTAATGCAAATAAATGATAAACTAATTTTAAATTTAAAGTTAATCTAATACCTTTAATTTCTGCAATAGTTTTCTGATCCAAGCCCAGTACAGCATGCATCAATTTAGCGATATTTCGCAGACGTTCCAGCATGGATTTGGCGCGAACAACTTCTTCCACTAATCTGTTCTCGACATTTTTATTCTTTGTTAGCTGCAAGGCGGACTTGATAGCATCCAAGTCCTTCATATCTGTCCCTTCATTTAATTCTAAAAGGCAAAATATAAATGTATTTTAAGGTTCAGACAAAGAATGAAGATACATGTAAATCAATTTTATTGTAATAATAAAATTTCAACAACTCCACTTAAAGAGGTTTGTTCGAGACTTAAATGAGCAAAACTAGTATTTTAAATCTACATTCACTAAAAATTAAATAACCAGAAGTCTCTGTAGAGACTGTAGCTCTACTGGTTTATACTTAAAACAAAGGAAGAGAAAAGTAGCAGTTGCGACTTGAAACTTTAAAAACAGCAATAAATAGAAAAATGATCCTTGCCACTCATCAAAGCAAAAACCGATGCAGAGAATTATGTATCTAAGTGTAGTCTACTTGTGTGCCAAGTTATATTGAAATCAGGCCAAAACTGTAGGAGGAGTAGCATTTTGAAAGAATTTCACAGAAATTTCTATTTTTAGTAACCACGGCAACACCGATCATCGAAATCAAAAACCGATGCACAGAATTATGTATTTTAGTGTAGTCTACTTGTGTGCCAAGTTATATTGAAATCGGACCAAATCTGTAGGAGGAGTAGCATTTTGAAAAATTGTTTACAGACAGACAGACGGACGGACGCCGGACGCATTACTAGGGCTGAAACGATTCACCGAAATATCGATATTGTTCGATATAAGTGCTCGGTTCAATTTTCGATTCACCATCTCGATTTTCGGTTCGATACGTTTTTTAGCTCTACTGGTCAGAGACCAGAAGAGCTTATGCGATAGTAATGCGTCCGGCGTCCGTCCGTCTGTCTGTCTGTCTGTCCGTCTGTAAACAATTTTTCAAAACGCTACTCCTCCTAAAATTTAAGTCTGATTTCAATATAGCTTGGCACACAAGTAGACTACACTAAGATACACAGAATAGTGCATCGGTTTTTGATTTCGATGAACGGTGTTGCCATGGTTACTAAAAATAGAATTTTCTGAGAAATTTCTTTAAAACGTTACTCCTTCTAAAGTTTTGGTCTGATTTCAAAATAACTTTGCACACAAGTAGACTACACTAAGATACACAGAATGGTGCATCGGTTTTTGATTTCAATGAACAGTGTTGCCATGGTTACTAAAAATAGAATTTTCTGAGAAATTTCTTTAAAACACTACTCCTTCTACAGTTTTAGTCTGATATAATATCATTTGGCACAAAAGCAGACAACACTAAGATACTTTAAATAGTGCATCGGTTTTTGATTTCGATGAATGGTGTTGCCATGGTTACTAAAAATAAAATTTTCTGAGAAATTCCTTTAAAATGCTACTCCATTTACAGTTTTGGTCTGATTTCAATATCACTTGGCACAAAAGTAGACAACACTAAGATACTTAAAATAGTGCATCGGTTTTTGATTTCGATGAATGGTGTTGCCATGGTTACTAAAAATAGAATTTTCTGAGAAATTCAATAAAATAATCAACGATTCAATCTTTTTACAGACATGCTATATACATGTACAATGTCTAGAATTGAAAGTCTTTGTTTGATAAAATTGTAAATGGCATTTTCTGTAATTATTTATAATTGTATACATGTATTTGAGAAAGTTTACAAACTTTAAACTTCTATACATCCATCTAGGAAATGAAAAAAAAAATCAACAAATGACTCAAGCATATGTGTGGTTTGAAATGGCATTTTAAATTGCAAATGCTATGCTAGTGGCCCTTATAAAATGCAGATAACAGCAAGCCAAACTGGCTCTATTGATTCAATGATCAAAAATATCAAAGCAGATGTACCGTTTGTCAGCTGTGTGACATAGGGGAGGCTGTGGAACGATTTATTTATATTTAGTTTAACGCCTACCTACATGTAGTAAGATCACGTCTAATTGATGGAAGACGTCGCTGATTTTAAGTGGAATGAATACTAGACTATCTTTACAATCTAAATAAAAGGTGCCAACCTAAATGAAAGGTTACAACTATATATGGTGACAAATCTAAAAGAAGGGTTGAAAACGCGTGTTTCCGATTTCTCAAAAACAAGACACTTTAATATAGATTAAAGTATTACTACAGACCCATAGGAAGCGATTTCAGATGGGACGCCATGCATTTTCAATTGGGAAGCACTATCAACTACCAAATTTCCTTGTGAAGCCAGAAAAAGTTCTATTTAAAGGCACAAGCCTATAGAAGCTATGTTTAAACCCCGCTTGAAAAGCGGGTGGGTATATAGTGATCGGGATGTCCGTCTGTCCGTGTGTCTGTATGTCCCTCTGTTCCACTTTGGGGCACCCATCTCTTATCCGCAACTCCTCTTTTACCACTATATGAAATTTAATGAAACTTTCACATAATTTTTGTCAGATGATGCCATTTTGCACCTTCTATTTTACTTTTTGATGGGACACATGTTTTGGATTTCCCAGAACAAAACATAAGCACGGCCATTTTTTCTATAATATCATCTTCGCTAGCCAAGGGTTTCTGATACGCTACTCTCCTCATAAACCCTTGGCATACGGTGAAGTCAAAAGACGGGATTGTTTTCCGTCACGTGATCTCGAATCTATCAGGTACGCACAGATTGCGTCATCGCCAGAAATAAAGACACGTGTTAATGTTAAAAAAAATTAAATCAAAGTTTTTTCAAGAATAATTCAGAAGTAATAATTGAGTTATGTTTATTCATTATTTATAGAACAAATCTGAAGCTTCAATATAGATTCTTATTCACATATTTAGAAGATATTGGATGACACCATGGCTACCGGGTACTCATCAACGTCCGAGTATCGAATACTAAAATCGGTACTCGGTTACTCGGATGTATATTTAAAATATTTCTAAGCTTATTTATTGATGCTTTAAAACATCGGTTTTAAAATGAAAAATGTTCATTGCACTTGTGCATACAGTAATTAGGGTTTCCTGTGCCTCCAAATGACTGTTGTCGCCTGTGGCAGTGTTTATACAGTAATTACCGTGACCAAGCACCTGCTACCTACCTGGCCTTTCTCACCTTCGGCTGTCTTCTACCCTTATGTTTAGTTTGCTCTAATTATTTGTTTTCATTGAACATCGTTTAAGGTCTATTATGTTTAAATAAATTAGATAATTTTGTCAATTCTCCAGAAGCCGTAGATTCTCGGGGAAAGAGACAGAAGATATTGCACGTGCGATTGTTGATATGGATGCATTTAATTACGTGCCAATTAATGCAAATGGTTGAATCCAAAGGTTTTAAAAATCTTATGTCCATCGTTGCACCAAACTACAACATACCGTCTCGTAATTTTAATGAAATCAATGATCGGAAAGTGTACGAAGATCGTAAATCCGCTCTGTTAAACTTGATCAAGTTGATACTGTACATGTAGCTCTGACGACTTATCACTTATATGTCAAACGCACTGATAGAGTTACATTACAATTAGGGTACAGATTATTTTTTTTAAAACAAAACCACTGTGAGCCATTTATGATTTTATTTCTTGTATTTATCTGATAAATAAATTGGACTTAAAAAAATGTTAGATTGAATTTCGTCGGGCACAAAGTTGTCATAATTGTTACAACACATTAACAGGTAAGCCTCCTATCAGACCATGTGGTTTTTTTTCAATGTTTTACAGTTATCAATTAACTTGTTCATATTTATTTAGACTTTTACCGAGTACCCGGGTACTCGATCGGAAAAACGTCCGAGTAACCGAGTATTAAAAATTGACCGATTTGACATCCCTACTATTAATAGAATTGAATGTTATCTTACGGATCGTTGTTTTCTTGCGTTTGATTAAAGAGTGAAGATGTATCCCGAACGCAAATATCGTCATTTACAAAAAACAATTGCTGATTGGTCGACGTGGGTGTACCGAAATCCAATCAGAACTCTGGAAAAAAATCCCAATTTCTATGAACACCATAGGCCAAGGGTTTATGAGGAGAGTAGCGTATCAGAAACCCTTGGCTAGCGAAGATGCCAAAATGTCAGATCAAGTTGCATCAGTGGATGTGAAAACATTCAAGCGTTGAATACCAGAACATTTATGCATCTTCATAAAAATAAAAGGTGAATAAAAAATTAAATGGAATGATACACTGATACCTGGAAAGAGCTATTGTAATAGATTGCCCTTTGAACTTGATAGGATAAGTCTGTCATGTTGAAATCAAAAATGATCGTTCAGTTCCCAGTTAAAAAATTACA
>NW_026938187.1:0-11504 GCF_032062105.1 Saccostrea cuccullata
TTGACTGCCTCATTAACACCTAATGAAAGTACAAGTCACCAAATTAGCAACCAACAACAAATTTTGGATCTGCTGTTGGATCATAACACCACAAACATCAAAAGAGATATTATTGTTGGATTGTTCATAGTTATTAACAACTATGAACCTTTTGTCATTTTATTTTGTGACCTACCCCACACTGGATCACCACACGAAACAACAATAGATCCTTTGTTTCCTATACTACACCACGGACTGGACAAACTAAGTGATCTCTGTTGCTGGCCTATCCTAAGGATCACTGAAATCTCATCGTTGGATTGTTCATAGTTATTAACAACTATGGACCACCCTTTGTTACTATCCTACACCACAGATTGGATAGATTAAGTGATGTTTGTTGCTGGCCCATCTTTTGGATCACAGAAATCTCATCGCTGGATTGTTCATAGTTATTAACAACTATGGACCCTTAGTCACCTTTTTGGGACTTCTACCAGACCAAGGACTGGAATTTCCAAGGTTGACTCCACTTCTTTTATGGATGAATCAGTCTCTTCGTTGGATTATTCATAGTTGATATTAACTATCATTGTTGGATTGTTCATAGTTATTAACAACTATGGACCTTTTGTCACCTTTTTTGGACTTCTACCACACCAAGGATTGGAATTTCCACTGTTGACTCCACTTCTTTTGAGGATGAATCAGTCTCATCGTTGGAATTATTTGTAGTTGATATTAACTATCATCGTTGGATTGTTCAAAGTTGATGGCAATTATCATCGTTGGATTGTTCATAGTTATTAACAACTATGGACACTGTGACAATTCATTTGGGACACTGCGTATTGTGACCCTGTCTTCGTTGGATTGTCCGTCTAATGTATGCTGTGAAATATGGGACATTTATGTTACTTGACCCACTATCTCACTTCCTCTAACAGAAATTCAAAGCCAGGATACTATGGTAATTTATTTGGGGGAATCCACCGATATTACGTCCCTTCTCTCGTTCATCCTTATTGCTCGTAGACTAGATAGCATCAGACGCTGGAAATACTAGTTTGTTTTGGCATCACCCCTTAACTGAGGTCATAGGTCAGAAGTCGTAGTGCAGCACTCAAGTATTGGCGGTATTTTTGCTTCAGTAATCATGTGATGTATTTTTGTTGCAGCAGGCCAGGTCATGATCAGTCATACTTGCACAGTGTGCACTGATGCATGACTGGTGGGGCCACCACAAGTCTAATTTAAAGAAAAATGATAAATTAGAAATAAAGTGTAATATTGAAGAAAATTTTAAAAATCAAACATCAAAACAGTAATACAAAGTATATAAATTTTTCATTATTTGAATTTAGGCAATTTAAATGATGTGCAAAATATTATTTTGGAAAAATGTGAGTTTTAAAAAAAGTCAAGTTTGGCAGGAAAATCTCTTTTGGTCGTATTGATTTAATGTTGGATTTTACTTCATTATATTTCACAGGAAGAGAAAACAGACAAAAAGAGTGAACAACAAACAGTTTCCTCATCAGGTTTTTGCACATAATTTTTTTTTTACCAACAATCTTTCAAAATTTGAAAAAAAATTTCTCAATAGCTTCTTCTAGGATAAGAGGTGACTAAATAAAAGTTTCAGCTTTGCTTTTACTTTTTGATGAAAGATCTCAAAAAAGGAGCAAAATATGACCTTTTAGGAGACACTGAAGTACTATAAACCAAATTTTATTCACATGCAAGAAATATTCATTTACTCGCAGAACTCTTGATTTTGTAATGTATTAGTAGAGAATGTTTCCTCAGCCACGAAAATAAATTGCTGCTTATTGATTTCAAATTGAGGAAATGGGAATAAAAAATGACAAATAATAGTTGTTTTGTAGTACTTGCATGTGTATGATCCAGATTTTCATCCTGATGCCTTCATAACTCCTACACAGTCATTTCATTGTTTTCCTTTTTAGCTGATGACAAGACCCAGAAGAAGCCTGAGGAGCCCCAGGAGAAGCCGGTCAGGAAGAGGAAATGGGGATCAGCCCGGTCAAGTAGCAGCACCACCACTACCCCCCAGGCCAAGAATAAAAGACTGTCAAGTATAGAGTTCAGTACGGAGTCACTCAAGGTACACCCTTCTTTATACTATTGTTTTGCAGTTTACATTAATTTTTTTTAATTGGAATTTCAAAAACTTAATTTCAATAAGATATAACAACAATTAAGTTAAAAAATATACAATACTACCATATGGATAAAAATTTCATGTAAATCTGTTTAAAAAAGTCCAAGAGTAAATGTTAATCACTTGAATTCAAAATTAAAATTGTAATTTTTCCAGGAGCTGATTCCAGACATCAAATCCAGCCCTATATCTGAGCCAGTCCTGGATCTGGATCTTCCAGATGAGAGGATCTCGGATCAAGAAAATGAACCCGAGGAAAATCCACAGGAGGTCAAGATTCAAAGAACAATTGTAAGTTAAGCAAACCAAGTTCTGCGAGCTTAAAAGCTTAAAGCTAGTTCAGTTTATCTCAGTTCTCTGCATCCATGGAACATTGCATATTACAGTGAAACCTGTCTAATCAGACAGAGAGTGGGAGACAAATTTTTGTGTTAGAATAGACAGAAAGTCAGAAAAGACAGTGTAAAGAACATGAAAAATAGTAAAAAGGAAATGAAACAGTGAAAAGGGATTTCCCAGGTGTTTAATCAGCCATTTTACTGTACAAGGCATGGCCACACTATAAGCATGGTTCAATTGTCAAAAAATTCCAAATCCATTGTTTTATTGGTTGATTCACTAGGTTGTGCGTGAAGATGAGGAGAAGGGTGATGACGGAGATGATAGGTCAGAGGGCGAGGTCGTGGACGAGGATGACAAGGACAAGGAGTCAGACAGTGAGGAGGAGGAGGAGCAGGGGGAGGGCACAGGTGACCAGGAGGAGCCAGCCAGGAAAGTGGAGAAAAAAGAGGAGTCTTCACCAGAGAAAAGTAAGGGGGAATAGCATTACCATTTTGCCCCATAAGTGCATAAATTGCTTGCAAAATTGAGAATACAGTGTGGTTATTGAATCAACAAGCTGTAAATTTATTAGCTCTTCTGAGCCAAAGGCTCAAAGAGCTAATGCTATGGCCATTTGTGCGGTGTGCGTCGTGCGGTGTGCGTTAACTTTTTAGAATATGGGCCATAACTCAAGAACCCCTTGGCCAATCAGTGTCAAATTTGTCACAGGGTATCCTTGGCCCAAGGGCTACCATTTATACTAAAATAAGGGTTGGGACCCTAAAACAAGGGGAGATAATCAGGAAAACAAAACCAAAAGTACTGGTTGCAAAAAAATCTTCTTCTCCAGAACCACCAGGCAGATTTTCACCAAACTTACATACAATGATCAGAATATGTTGAAGATTAAAAATTGTTCAAGGCATGACCCTGGGGCAAAGGGCGTGGTCTCAAGGTCACTTCAAAGTTGACCTAAATTTACAAGTAATGAAAATGTCTATATTTTGCTTACTATAAGGACTAGGATCATCAAATCTTGTAAGTTGATGCATCTTAGGACTTCACATCATGTTAACTCAAAAGTAGGTCACGGTGACCTACTTTTTTAATTTTGCGGGCATTTGTTTTCAAATGGATTTGAAGGCATATTTTGGACACTTTAAGGCCTATGATCATCAAACTTTGTCAGTTGATGCCTCTTGGGTCCTTAAACAACGTCAACTTAAAAGTAGGTCACCGTGTCCTACTTTTTGAACTTTATGACTTATCCTTTTTAAAACATTTCATCCCATTATTTCAGACAATGAGAGGGTTAGAATCATCAAATCTTGTAAGTTGCTGCATCTTGGGACCTTAAAACACATTTAAGAAAAAGTAGGTCACTGTGACCTACTTTTAGAATTTTGCAGGCATTTTTTTTTCAAATTGTTTAAAAGGCATATTTTGATTACCTTCAGACCAACGATCATCAAACTTGGTCAGCTGATGTATCTTGGGACTCTGAAAAATGTCGACCAAAATGTAGGTCACTGTGACCTACTTTCGACATTTTATGGCTAGATTTCAGTATCTTAGGTATTTATTGGCTTAGAATCATCAAACTTTGTGAGTTGATGCATCTTGGGTTTTCGGAGAGTGACGACCAAAAATTAGGTCACTGTGACCTACTTTCGACATTTTATGGCTATATTTCAGTATCTTAGGTATTTATTGGCTTAGAATCATCGAACTTTGTGAGTTGATGCATCTTGGGTTTTCGGAGAGTGACGACCAAAAATTAGGTCACGGTGACCTACTTTCAATATTTTATGGCTATATTTATGTATCTCCAATACTTATCGGACTAGAATCATCAAACTTTGTCAGTTGATGCATCTTGGGTTTTTGGAGAATGTCGACCAAAAAGTAGGTCACGGTGACCTACTTTTGACATTTAATGGCTATATTTTGTTAGTTTATGCCTCTTGGGTTTTCAGAGAATGTAGACCAAAAAAGTAGGTCACAGTGACCTACTTTTGAATATCTCAGGTATTTATTGGCTTAGAATTATCAAACTTGGTCAGCAGATGCATCTTAGGCCTCTGATAAATGTCAACCAAAATATAGGTCACAATGACCTACTTCTGACATTTTATGGCTATATTTAAGTATCTCGAGTACTTATCGGATTAGAATCATCAAACTTTGTCAGTTGATGCATCTTGGATTTTCGGAGAATGTCGACCAAAAAGTAGGTCACGATGACCTACTTTTGACATTTTATGGCTATATTTAAGTATCTCAGGTACTTATTGGCTTAGAATCATCAAACTTTGTTAGTTTATGCCTCTTGGGTTTTCAGAGAATGTCGACCAAAAAGTAGGTCAGGGTGACCTACTTTTGACATTTTATGGCTATATTTAAGTTTCTCTGGTACTTATTGGCTTAGAATCATCAAACTTTGTCAGTTGACGCAACTTGGGTTTTCCAAGAATGTAGACCAAAAAGTAGGTCAAGGTGACATACTTTTGAATATCTCAAATACATATTGGCTTAGAACCTTCAATCTTAGTTTGTCTATTAATGCATCTTGCATTAATGTCTATTATGCATCTTGAGTCCTCAGAAAACTTCAATCTTAAAGTAGGTCACCGTGACCTACTCATGTTTTTTTTTTATAGCTTTATTAAAATATCTTCAGTCCTATTTGGCTAAGAATCATCAAACTTTTTATCAGTTGATGCAACTTGGGTTTTAGGATACTAAGGGTTAGAGGCTTCAAATACAATTGATAGGTTGTACAATTTATCAGAAGAGCGATTCAAGGCCCTTGGGCCTCTTGTTACATATGTGCCTAAAAAAAGAAGGGGGTTAACTGGGGGAATAATTTTATATTAAATGAAAAATGAATTTGAAAAGTTAGCAATTAGGGGGTGTGCTTGGGAGGGAGCTGTTATTGTTTTATATTGTAAATCACTTTGGGGTGCCTGCAGGTGTAGGGGCAATTATTAGGACAAATTAGATTAAAAGAAACAAAATGTTATTATATACATTTATGTTTACATATAAAAGAAATATCTCATTCTATGTGGCTTTCTACAATTTGATAGAAACAGAACCAAAAATTATCCGACAGATCAGTCGACCTCAACCACTGATAGAACCAGATGAACCGACAGCAGCCAGAAGGTCGCCATCTCCTCCTAGAAAACCAGTGTCCAATGTGGTTCACATCAGGAACCTGGTGCGACCCTTCACCCTCAATCAGTTAAAGGAGTTACTGAAGAGAACCGGAAACTTGGTGGAGGACAGCTTCTGGATTGATAACATCAAATCCCACTGTATTGTAACTGTAAGTTGTTTATTCTTGAGTTTAGTAAATATTTTTACTTTGGATTTTAGGGTTCAATGAAAATAAAATGACAACATGTGTACTGTTTTTAATGAGAATCAATTTGGCACAATTATTGTAATTTTTAGCTCCCCTGAGCCAAAGGCTCAAATGAGCTTTTCTGATCACATTTTGTCCAGCGTCCGTCTGTCCGTCTGTCTAGCTGTCTGTCTGTCAGTCTGTAAACTTTTCACATTTTCGACTTCTTCTCAAGAACCGCTGGGCCATTTTCAACCAAACTTGCCACAAAGCATCCTTGGGTAAAGGGGATTCAAGTTTCTTCAAATGAAGGGCCACGCCCTCATTCAAGGGGAGATAATTGGGAATTAATAAAAATTTGATGGCATTTTTAAAAAAATCTTCTTCTCAAGAACCATTGGGCCAGGAAAGACGAAACTCATGTGGAATCATCCTCAGGTAGTGTAGATTCAAGTTTGTTCAAATCATGACCCCCGGGGCAAGGGTGGGGCCAAAATGGCCGACCCAAGTTTTACATAGGAATATACAGGAAAAATCTTTAAAAATCTTCTCCAGAACCACTGGGCCAGGAAAGACGAAACTCATGTGAAATCATCCTCAGGTAGCGTAGATTCAAATTTTTCAAATCATGACCCCCAGGGCAAGGGTGGGGCCAGAATGGCCGACCCAAGTTTTACATAGGAATATATAGGAAAAATCTTTAAAAATCTTCTTCTCTAGAACCACTGGGCCAGGAAAGATGAAACTCATGTGGAATCATCCTCAGGTAGTGTAGATTCAAATTTGTTCAAATCATAACCCCTGGGGCAAGGGTGGGGCCAAAATGGCCCACCCAAGTTTTACATAGGAATATATTGGGAAACCTTTTAAATTCTTCTTTTCAAGTACTTCAAAGTTATGATTAGTGTTATTTATATGGAATCATCCTCAGGTAGTGTAGATTCTAGTTTGTTCAAATGATAAACGCCTGGGGGGTGGGTTAAATTCAAGCCCGATGTGCTCAGATGAGCGCTGTGGCCCCTGGGCCTCTTGTTATAAATAAATGCCCCTTATATTGGTTCATTAATTGGCGTATTCAATATTTAGCACAATCACTGTGTATTGAGTTGTTGGCATAGTCTTGAATAAGCACTGTACACGCTTTTACGTTATATTTTGTATTATACGATTACTTAGTGGTATTTATGAAATAGCGCATCAATATCTGTGCCAAAGCTGCTAAAATATGAAGCCTGCTTTCTTTTAATTACATGTACAGGATATAAAACATAATTTTTCATAAATTAACAATTCTTTAAATAGTATGAAAAGGAAGAGGAGGCCACAGCAACAAGAAAAGCCCTGCATGGAACCCAATGGCCGTCATCTAATCCCAAAGTTCTCAGAGTGGAATACGCTTCTCAGGAGGAGGTACGTAGTTAGACATGCTGTAATTGTCCAAGACACTAAATACTGCACACTTGACTTTCTATCAGGACAGTCATTTTTTGTGTAGAGGTTAAATTTTTTTTTTAAAAATCACAAGTATTGTAAGTAACAGAATTTTGCATGCAGCTAAAGATAAACTGCTATATTTTTCAAACATTAATATCTCTGGAAATCTCAACTGTTTATTATGTATTTTAATCTGAATATCTCAAATCCTAAGATGTCTCAAATTATTTTTATGGTCCCATTAAGTTTGAATGTATAAAGATATCACTTGTTATTTGTAAATGAAAACAAATGGATACTACATTTTATGCACTGTTTTATCTTATGTCCAGAAGTAACATAAGAATACAGTACAGTAGTTTGAAGTTTTAATAAAAACTGTATAAAAACATAAAGCATCACTGACTTTTTTCAGCTGGAAAGATTCCAAAATGCAGACAAGCCCATCGTAATAACCAAAGAGGTCAAGCAGGACACTAGAAAGGAGAGGGAGGAAAAAGAAAGAGCTGAGAGGGAGGCGCGGAGGGAGGCCAGGAAAAAGGAAGAAGAGGAGGAGAAAAAGAGGCGCCGGACACCGCCAATGAGGGAGTGGGACCGCCACAAGATCAGACAGTCACAGGAAAGAGAGGAGGGGCCTCCTCGCCGAGGGAGAAGTAGGTCAAGGTCACCCAAGAGGGGCAGGGGCCGGAGTGGGGAACAAGACAGTAGGAGAGATAGAAGAGGTAATTAATTAAAAGGACATTTAGTATTTTGACTTACCCATGTTAATAAAGCCACCAAAAGTAATTATCTTTTCTTTTAAGTGACGGTTTCAATTTGATCAATCTGTGTTGTAGACCAGAAAGTTGAAGATGAGCCCCCAGCAAAACTCCTGGATGATTTGTTTAAGAAGACAAAAACCACTCCGTGTATTTACTGGATACCCTTATCAGAAGAACAGGTAACATTAGATTACAAAGAAAGATTTATGAAGTGTGGTTAATGCCATCCTTTGATAAGTGTAAGCATAATATAAATATATAACTAATAAACCAATTTCAGGTTTGAATGATTGTTAATTTAAAAGGTATACAGATTTCCAGGTTACTGTCCATGTTGTAAAACTGCAAATTAATTAACTGGATTATGCTGATATAAAAATTGTAACATTTTGCAGGCATCGCTTCGGGAGAAGAAAAGACAGGAGGAAAAAGAAGAACAAGAGAAAATGTGGAAAGAGAGAGAAGAAAATGCAGCTAAGAGATTACAAGTAAGTTTTTTTGTCCAACTCTCTAACAGATACAGTAGAAACACAAATTTTTGTGGGGATAAAATTTTGTTAATTTGTTATTTAAAATGGTTTGGTAGGCATTAAATTTCGTTGTTTTGAAAGTAACTCTATTCAAAACATAGTCGTATGAAAATTTTGTGTGGGATTTCGTTGGTAATTGTTAACAATGAAATAAACAAAATTTAATCCCCAACGAAATTTTCTGCTTTTACCTTATTTTACAAAGTTTGATTACTTGTTATATTGACTCAATATATTATTTCTAGCTTTAAATATTTTGTGTCTGTGTATAAACTTTGCAGGAAAGACGGGAGAGAAGTCCTTGGCGAGGGGATGATGACCGTCGGAGGGGGGGAATCAGAATCAGAAGTCGCAGTCGAGACAGACCCCCCAGAAATCGCAGTGGGAGCCGCAGCAGGGATAGGTCGGCCAGAAAACGCAGCAGAAGCGATGACCGGAGCAGGGAACGGGGAAGAAGAAGATGAAATTTTTAAACTTCGCTCTATTAGATCATTTTATTTTGTTACGTCTCCATTAATTTTTGTTGGGCTAGTGAATCAACTGTTGACAGACATCATACTAGACATTTTGATAAATAAATTCATTTTTAATTTGTCAAGAAGTGTTATTGGTATTTTGAATTCAATATACAATAATTGAGGTTTGACATTCATTATTGGTGAATGCATTTAGTCTGAAAGAATTGGATGATCACTGAATTTAAAGTTTATAATAATAAATGATATTTCTTCTTCAGGAGGAAAAAAATATATGAAAAAAACAGAAGTTATTGAAAAAAAGACTTGTATAGCTTTTGAAGAACTTCAGTGCCTTTTGACATTTAAATGAATCCTTGTCCTCCCACTCCCAATTCTAGTGAAGTATTAATTAATTGCAATTAAAATCTTTAAAAGATGGGTGAAAATATCAATGTTAGTATTGTTTTCAATTACTTTAAATGTAGGTTATTCTATGGTTTAAATCCTAGATAAGTTACGGACTACCATGAATGATGGGAGTTATTTTAGTGCTTTGTTGGAATTCCTTTTACATAGGATTTAGGTCAAGTGTTGGAAAGATCAATTTTGTATCTACCATAAAAGGCTGCTGTTATAACATTTATAAAGTATCTGACTGGAATTCAGGAGATAATGGCAAGGCATTATGTACACAGGAGGTGAGAAATTCAAAGGAATCAATAATATTGGGAAAAAAAGTCAGGATTTTTAAGAATTGAAATTCACAAGCATTAATTATTAAATATGCCCCTTTAAAATGTGACAGTAAACAGATCAAGGTTACCATTGAGGATAAATATAGGTATCCAGTTGGGATGATATCAATTGATAAAATCAATATCATTTGTTTATATATTTTAAAGGAGATTTAATTAATGGGCATAAAAACATAATATATGTCCCCCATGACCCAAGCATTAAAGACCTGAAAATTTGTATAGCTGTCAATATTAGGAATTCATTGGGGATTAATTTTTATTTTTGTACAGTGTTTATTGCTTGAAATGATGGACATACGGCTTTGTATATGCTTTTTGAAAAAAAAATAGATTAAGGACAGTCCATTAAAATGAATTCGGAGCTTGATTTTCTTTTAAATTGTCAATGTTGCATTGACCTAGCTGTCCGTTTTTGTTCTTCATGATGCAGCTGCAAAGTATGTCGAGCATAAACTAATGTTCACCTTATTGTCTTGAACAGTTGAACCTTCAGGATTTACCATTAGTTTTGGTTAAAAGCATCTTTTGAAAGATAAAGAGGAAGAAAATTCAGAAGTTCCTTTATATGCATAGGGATGTGATCATAACCATACAATTAAACAATCAAACTCTTAAGGATTTGTCAAAGGTCAACATGTCCAAAAAACTATGTGAGGTGTAAAGTTAATTTTTTTTTTTTACATTTTATAAATATATCATTGCTTTACAGATAGAAAGTATCACTTAAAAAACAAATATTTTAAAAAAGATATTTTTTGAGAAAATATATGTATAAAAAATGTGCATATATTTAAAGAAAATGCACTTGCTTTTTTGTGAAATCATCATTGCAGAAATAATATATGTGTATCAATGGAGGGCAAGTTGGACGTGAATGGTCTCTGAAAGGTTGTTATTGAAAGCATGACATTTATAAAGACAAAACCCCTATAAAATCCACCATTTGCAATGTACTTTCGGTTTCAAATCTTAACATTTGTGACAAAATAAACAGGGAAAACAACTTTCCAGAGGCTATCGAAGTCCAACTTGCCCTTCATTGATAAACATTTATTGTTTCTACAGTGACTGGGAACCTGCACCGGGCAAGTGTGGCGCGCTTGAGTCGTATATTGACGCCGTTGAGTCAGACATAGAGAAGCTCCTTTCAGTGCCAGACAAGACTCCCGACAATTTGAGTAAGGAAGAGAGATCTGCCTTACAATCATTAAAAAATCGGGATGACATTGTAATCAAGAAAGCAGACAAAGGCTCTACAGTTGTCGTACTGGATAAAGAGATTTACATGGCGGAGGCACAAAGACAACTCTCAGACGAACGTTTCTATAAGAAACTGGACTCTGACCCTACTAAAGAATTCTCCACCGCCATTACCAAAACTCTTGACGATATGTTTGAGAAAAATGAGATTGGTATCAACGTCTATGAGACCTTAAATCCTATTGACTGTAGACCAGGACAATTCTATCTGCTTCCTAAAATACACAAAGAAGGCATGCCAGGTCGCCCCATAGTCAGCGCAATTGGACATCCCACGGAGAAAATTTCTGAATTCATTGATTTACATCTCCGTCCACACGTAGAAAATTTGCCATCCTATCTCAAGGACACCACGGACTACATTAACAAGACGCCCTCTACTGGCCTCCCAGATCATACCCTCCTCGTGACTATGGACGTCACATCTTTGTACACCAATATTCCGCACGATGAGGGTATAGAAGCC